>NC_091832.1:101591248-101894278 GCF_037783145.1 Equus przewalskii | reverse complement strand
TAGAATTTGTCCATTGAAATTTATTACCTCTGAAAAAACAAAATGAGCTGCTGCTGTCTTTTTCTGAAGTATACTAGAGATACGTGTGTACTAGAGATATATGTGCTAAACAGAGACCTCTTTTCTCTTCATTTTAGTCCTTTAAAACTAGTACTCCAACTAATTACTTTTTCTAAGTGAGCTCGAAATTGCCTGATTTACGACTCCAATTACCACCAGCTTTAAATTAATGATTTCTTGACGGCACAGAAGGTTTATAGCAGAATCAATGGAGGACACTACATGGTAGGATTAGTGTGTGGTGGTGTGTGTTTCTCCTAAAATTTTTTGGATTTCACATTAAATAAACTGAGAGAGGCTAATGATTTCACAATTCAGACTTTTGTTTTGGTTTTTGGCCTCAGGTACTTAATAGTCATAACCTTGGGTACATTGAAATATATAAAATCAACAGTCAAGTCTTGATAGGAAAAGATATGAAGACAGCAAGAAAATGTATTTGCTGTCATAGCTCAGATCAACTTAGAAACAATCGTGAAGCTGGTTCTACGCAGACATCATTCAGAAACTTGAAACAAAATCGGTCACAGCATACTAGGCACAACTCATTCATTCATTTATTCATTTATTCCTTTATTCAGCAGGTAAATTATCTAGTGCTACCAAATCCCTGGTTCTATGCTAGGCAATATGTACACAGCAGTGTCTTTGCCATCTAGGAACTTAAAGTCTAATAAGGGAGATAGATATTAAACAAATAATACTGCAAACAAGTATATTACAATTGTAAGGCAGGCTATGGGGGAAAATTTGGGCTGCTATGAAAGAATATAGACAGAGACTCTAAACAATTTGCTTAGTCTCTGGCTAACAGATCAAGGAGGGCCACCCTGAGGAAGTAGCATTCACACCAGGACATGGCAAAAAAGTGGAAGGCAGTCAGATAACAGTAGAGGAGAAAGGATTTCAGCCTGAGAATAACTTAAGAAAAAGCCCTACAGCGTAAGGAGCTTGAAATCTTTAAGCAACCTCGAGAGCGTGAGTGAGATACTAACATGTAGGGCACAAGGTATTGGAGGTTGGAGGTAAAGCAGAAAATAAACCTGTAGAGAGAGAAAAGGAGCGAAAAAGTGAGGAAGCATCAATTATGCAGGACCTTATAAGGACCCGTTAGGGATTTTGAATATTATCCTAAGAGTCAGAAATAAGCATTGCCAGATTTTCACAGGAGATGAGGAGATTAGCATTTGAAATAAATCATTCTGTTTGTTCTGCAGAGAATGGATTACAGACAGGGGTTGTGAAGAAGGGAGACTAATTAGTGAGCTTCTGCAGTACTCAGGCAGTAAGGAATAATGGCCAAGACTAATAATGTCAGCAGAGAGAAGGAATTTGAGACCCATTATGGATGTAGACTTGTTAAGAATTGCCAACTTAATAGACATGAGGAAAAATAGAAAATGAAGTCGAGATTAAACCCATCCCAGTATGAATGAAGTTGTTTATTAAGATAGGATACTTTGAAGGAGAATCAGTTGTGAGGTAGGAAACCAACAGGAATTTTTGACATGCTCTGATTGGGATTGCAATGGACTAAATATTTGTGTCTTCCTAAAATTCATATGTTGAAATCCTAGCCACCCATGTGATGGTATTAAGGAGTGGGGCCTTTGGGAGGTCATTAGGTCACACAGGTAGAGTCCTCCTGAATGGGATTAGTGTCCTTATAAAAGGGACCCCAGAGAGCATTCTCAACCCTTCTGCCGTGTGAGGATACAAGGAGAAGGCAGCAGCCTGCAACACAGAAAATGGTCCTCACCAGAACCGGGTATCTCACACTTCCATCTTCAAATCTATGAGAAATAAATTTCCGTTGGCTACAATCCACCCAGTCTTTGGTACTCTGTTTACAGCAGCCTGAACTGACTGAGACAGAGAAGCTCATGAGACAACCAATTAGAGAACTGGGGGTTGGGGGTTGACAGTAGGATAAGGGTCCAGAAATCAAAAGAGAGGTTTACTCTGTTATTGTAAATGTGCAAGTTATGAAAGTCATGAGAGTGGATGTAATCACTTCAAGGATTCTCATTTAGAGCCACCAGGAGGAACAAACCTGCTGTCACCTTGATTTTGGCCCAGCGCCACCCATTTTGGATTTCTGAACTTCAGATCTGTTAAGATAACAATTTTATGTTATTAGAAGCCACTAAGTTTGTAGCAACTTGCTACAGCAGCATGACGAATAAAAACGGCAAGTAATAGGATATATTGGAATATATGAGGAAGCCATTTGGTGTAAACCTAATTCGGCCTGACCTTGTCTTTCCAAAAGGGCCTGACCGAGGCAGTTGAGCATGCCTTGTATATCTGCTTTAGAGATTCCCTATGGCAAGAGCAAAGGCCCTTGGGATAAAGGTGCAACTTCCCTCCCCCTCCCAACTTGACGTCTCTTTAAGGATTAAGTATCTTTCCTTATGCTAGAAACTGATTGCTGCGCTCACCTGTGACCGCCCAGCTGGAGACAATAGACTTGCCTCCTGCTACGCCCTCTGAGATAGCAGATCCACTACCTGCTGTGTCCATCAAGTGCTGTGCCGACAGGGCAATCTTGTGACTATTGTGGGAGGGACATTTCAATCATATGTGAAACAACTTCTTTGAGGGTATATAACCACCCTGTGTACCCCCACTTCTTTGGAGTGCTCTGTTCCTTTGTGGAAAGACTCTCCCAGGTTATAATCCTCAGATTTCAGCTCAGAATAAACTCACCCGAATTTTCATTTATAGATTGGTTATGGATTATTTTCGTCGACAAGCAGTAGGAAACTAATACAATCCCCAGTCACTACAAACAACAAAATGTTATTCCTTCCCTTTATTCTATAAGATGAGGGAGAGGATGGGTACAGGGAGGATAGACTGGGTGGTGAGTGAGATAAACAATAACCACAGAAGATATGGTTTATTGCCTATAAGGTAATGAAACAGTTCTGTAGCTAACCATCCCAGAAATTTTATCCTAATGTTTATTAAATTGACTACACACACACAAACACACACACACATTCCTGCCTTCCTAAAAAGCATTTGAATGAGTTTTAACACCTTACTCGTTCCTTCATTAATTAATGAGTTGAATAAAATACTTGACAAGTGTTCATTTTATACTTGTATTAGAATTACGATTTTACCCTTTTGAAAGCATACTTTAACAGAAGAAAAGCCATCCAATGGGTCTTAGAAAAACAAATATAGAAATAATAGAAGGCCCAGGAGAGAATGGTGTTCTGGAAGCCAGAGGATTAGAATTTCAAGAAGTGTTAATAGTAGGGATGTACAAATAGGAGAAGCTGGTTGAGGACTTAGATGAGTGATTGAGATAGGACTAGTAGGAGGAGAGAAGTAATAGTCAATAATGTTTAAATGAATTAATAAGTCAGTGGGATATAAGGAAAAGGAGAGAGTAGGACCAGTGACTCTTACAAGAATTTGGGTCATGATCGAGAGAAAAAAACATGGTTAGCTAGTGAAGAAAGCAGTATGGTGAGAAATAATCTCTTTGGCAGAGGAAGGTTTGCTGAGGAAGGAGCTAACAAAGCAGAGAAGGACAGGAGTTCAAATAGACAGGGTGGAGGACAGGGAGGAGAACTTTGGAGAAAGGCCCTGAGGACATGCTCAGAACAGAGCTGAAAAAGACCTCCTTGTGAAAGAGAAGGGAAATGTCTTCCTCTGCATGAGAAAGCGAAGAAGAGAGAAAAACTGGAGGTTTTAGAGTAATTTCACACCCAATAAACATCATTTTCCTTATTGGTTCAGAAACCAGAAGATTTGACCCAGGATTACGGTAACAAAGGGGCTCAAGTTGGGAACGGGCTTGATTTTAACAGAAAGTATAGGAAATGCAAGGAAGGGTGAGTAAAATAACCATGGAACATCACTGGGGAAAAACCTGAGGCAGAAACCTGATTTGAAATCAATCAGACCTATCTGTTTATCTTTCACATATTCTCAATCTTCTCTTCAAAATCTCTTAAACACACAGTGTTCTTCAGCATTTGCTATTTCAAATGTTAGTTCAAGTTTCGATGTTCACTTTTTTAGGTTTAGGTTTTTTTAGACTTTGTTTTATTTATTGCTGAGGAAGGTTTGCGCTGAGCTGACATCTGTGCCAATCTTCCCCTATTTTGTATGTGGGATGCCTCCACATCATGGCTGAGGAGTGGTGTAGGTCTGTGCCCAGGATCTGAACCCAGGCTGTCAAAGTGGAACACACCAAACCTTAACCACTATGCCATGGGACCAGCCCCTGGACTTATTTTTTAGAACAGTTTTAAGTTCACAGCATATTGAGCAGAAGGGGCAGAGATTTCCCATACACTCCCAGCCCCTACACATGCATAGTCTCCCCCATCATAACATGCATCTACTATGGTGGCTACGTGGCATTATAAATTTGTCTAAACCCATAGAATGTGCACCAAGAGTGAACCTTAATGGAAACCATAGACTGAGTGGTAATGATGTGTCAATGTAAGTTCATTAATTGTAACACAAGTTTTAGCTTTTTAAAGGCAAGTCATTTCTAAAATACTCTCTCATTGACAGATCATGGGAATCCACCTCCATCCCCGCCCCCGGCCCCCCCCCCCCCCCCGTTCCTCTGACTGCTTAACCGGAAGCCTCGGGTCAGAGGGCCTGAGAAGTAACGGATGCATCTTTGATCAGACAATTACGAGAAACACATTCTACCACAAAAGGATTTTGTAAAAGAGTCCCAAACTTCCTTGCCACATATCTCGAAATGTCTAAGAAGGCCTGAATTACAAAACTGAAAATATTTCTTGTGATTATAATTCTGCTTAGCACTGAAGTGTAAAAGGAAAATTCAATGCACTATAACGATGTCGCTCCTATGAGTGGTCTCTAAAGTTCTTTAGCAAATAGTAGACAGAGGTCCAGTCCTGAAGAGTCTTCACTCTCAATTTTCTTTTTCTTTACCTTGGGCTGTGGCACAGACTAACAATGGAGTTTAATTCTGTGGTCGGATATGTGCTATGGTCTCAGCAATTGCATTATTCCAAGTGAGATAAATCAGACAAAAACAAGTACTGCATAATGTCACTTATATGTGAAATCTAAAAAAGCCCAACTCATAAAAAGAGAGAATAAAATGGTGAGTACCATGGCCTGGGGGTTGTGGATATAGAACAGATGTTGCTAAAGGTAAACTTGCAAGGAGTAGCAAGTAAGTCCTAGAGATCTAATGCCCAGTATAGAGAAAATAGACAAGAGTACTGTATTATAATCATCAAATGTGCTAAGAAACGAGATCTTAATTATTCCAAACACTAAAAGAAAATAATTATGTGACATGATAGAAGTGCTAATTATTGCTACAATGGCAATCATTTTACAATATATAAATCTATCAAATCAACATGCTGTACACCTTAAATTTACCCAATGTTATATGTCAAATATATTTCAATAAAAATTGTTTAAAAAAAAGAAAATGTTGGGAAACACATTTATAATCATAAACATAATGTATATGGATTTAAGTATACCAAATAATTTAAAATAATTTTATTACTCTTTCTTTTCCTTTTTAGCATCTGCAATACCACTTTTTATATATTGGGATTTTGAAAAACCTATGATATAGACCAATATATATACTTTCTCATGTGGCAATATGGAATTCACACCCCTACTTTTAGTCTATGATGTTGTTAAGGTATTTCTTCAGCCGTCGTGTGATTCATCCATGAAAATCATTAACATCTGAAACAACTTAGGTCCACAGTATTTCACTATGACTGCAGGTTATTGAGTTACTTTTTAAGACAAACCTATCTGTGGAAGCCATCTACACAAAAGTTATCATTATACTCCAGAATTTAAAAAGATTCTACGTTAGCATGAACAATACAAAATGAAGAGGAAAAGTATCTAGAAAGTACAAATACAAAAACTAAGCAATGTGGGGGCCAGTCCAGTGGTGTAGTGGTTAAGTTTTCATGCTCCACTTCAGCAGCCTGGGATTCACGGGTTCAGATCCTGGGTGCAGACCTACACACTGCTCATCAAACCATGCTGTGGCAGTGTCCCATATACAAAAAATTGAGGAAGACTGGCACAGATGTTAGCTCAGGACCAATCTGCCTCACCAAAAAAACAAACAAAAAAAACGGCAATGTGGTTTTGAAAATTTTGGTTCATTTAATCCCTTCAAATTCTGAATTCTTATGAAAATGGCTATAGTTTTTGAATATTAAGTTAATGTAAAAAATATAAATAAAACTTCTGTTTATAATCCAGATTGCATTATTTGAAATTATATTAATTCATTTTAAATTGCAACTACAGAAAATTAAATGATGCCACATGTTTAGATAACTATCAATAATAAACATCATTTCTTAAAGGATAAGAAAATCCAGGGTTCAGTAGTCTGACTTCTTTACCTGTTTCTCTAGCCATGGTTCCCTATGTGATAAAGGACTCATGTACACATTTTAGAGGATACGTCAATCAAATCGACAAATGTAACCAACTGGGTCTTTGGTCTCAAATTTCTTTGCTCACTTCTCCCCTGATGAGCTAGGGCAGGCGTAGGGGCTTGGGGAGAAGTCTCCATGTTCTCCACATGTAATAATAAGATAGTAATAGCTAAGCATCGTAAGTATTTCCTATAAACCAGACCCTGCTTTAAGCACTTTTCACGTATTAATTTAATTTTCACAACCACTTTCATCACCCATTTTGCAGATGATAAAACTAAGGCTCAGAGGAGTATAGTAACTTGCCTAAAGTCACCTACCTGGTGTGATAGAACTAGGATTTGGATCCAGGTACTTTAATTCCAGAGACTACATTATTAACCATTATACCTCACTGTTTCTCTGAATGTGGGAGAGGGGGAACACAAAGCAATTCAAAGGAAGAAGTGTCAAGAATGCATTTAACAGAGAAAAGGGTACTTGCTACTCATAGCTCATTTCTCTGAAAGCCCTATTCTCTAGCACCAGGGTCCAATCACAGCATGATGGACCTTCTACTCTGGGAATAGAGTGGAGGGGAGTAAGAAGAGATGATCCATTATTCCATCTGTAAGGCATAATTTAAACCCAACTCTCCCCCATATTTTCTCTAGTTGTCCAAATGGGTTAACTAAACTAGGTCTTTGTAAATGTCCTTTTGATCTTGTTCTTAGAAGTCTCTCAAAGCAGTTTCATGCAGCCATATTGGAGTATGTGGGGAGAAAGGAAAAACCAGGAATATTGACCTGTCTTTATTTAAAATGTTTATATATTGCTCATCAGTGATTTTTCTGCATTCATTTTTATTTTTAAAAATACTGCATTACCTTTTTATTTGTCTCGGTTACTGAGGGTTTCTCGTTTGTTAGTTTATTTGTTTTAGTGTCCCCTTAAATTTCGTGCCCTAAGCTCATGCCAGGCTGGCTCAATCTACTCTCAGCCCTCCCTTAAAAGTATAAGGATGCTACCTCAGAGCACTATATTCCAGTAGGGCCCTGCTAGATTAAGCATAAGCATCAGATAGAAATAACAAATGTAGCTAACAACACAGTGTCACCTCACTGTGCCTATGGCCCCTACACAATTTGACACTTGTCAAAGTCAATACTAGAGTAAGGTTATGGAAATTAGAGTCCACATATTACCTGCCCTATCAAAAATTCTGTCAACTAGAAATTTAGATTTTTTTCTTACAGGACAATGTTCCCAAGATTCTGATTTACAAACAATGTGTAATAGGCACTTGCAAAGCTGACTGTGTGAAAGTCTTAAAAACTTTTATGTTCTCAATATTTGATAAAAATCACTGTTAAATTTTTTCTTTACAGAAAAATCACTGTTTTGACAATTTGCATATTTTAATTTGTTAATTTGCACAGTAAATATTTTTGATTATTTATAATTCTCCCATAGTGAATTATTTATACTTGCTGTTTGCTAATTTTTATATTATCTTGTTCATGCTTTCCTTATTAATTGACAAGATTCCCAATTATTATGTCATTGGCCTTAACTTCGTCAATTACCTTTTAAATTTAAATTATGGTAATTAGCCATACTAAATTTTAACATTTTATGTACTCAAATTTGTGAATCTTTTTCTTTAGGCATTAGGTCTTAGAAAATCCTTTCTCTGTCTGAACATATAAATATTCACTTATATTTTGTTCCAGCAGATTTATAAGTTCAGTTTTTCCATATAAATATTTAACTCATCTGGAATTTAGTTTGGTGTAAGGTGTGAGATTGTTTCCAATTGGCTCCAACACCATTTATTCAATTATCCATTCTTTCCTCACTAGTTTGAAATGTCATCTCTATCATATACTGAAATTCCATATATAGTTGTTCTGTTTCTGCATTCTTTTCTGTTTCACAGATCTTTCTGTCTAGTCTGGCACAAACCTACTGCATATTACTTTTATGGTTTAATAGCACATTTTACAATCTGGTAGGGGTTTTGCTCTTCTTTAAAAATAATAGTTCTGGATATTCAGTAACTTTTTTTCCAGATAAATATTAGAATCATTTGAAAAGTTCCAAAAAAGTCCCACTGGGAGTTTGATTAGAAATGTGTTAAGTTTATAGGTTAGCTTGGAGAGAGTTGATGTCTTCCTCTCCAGAAACATGTCTCTCACCACTTGCTAAAATTTTTTCTATGCCCCTCAAGAAAATCTGGCTATTTTCTTCAAATAGGCATGCACATTTGTTGTTAAATTTATCCATATACACCATATATACTGTTACTATTCTTAAGGAACTATTTTCCTAATATATTTCCTAACTATTTATGTTGTATATCTTGTAACAGACATGTTAAAATGGAAAGAATAGAGCTTCTCAGCAGTTCTTGTTTCTACTCTTGCCTCTGCTCATCAGTGGCCCCAAGAACTTGGGCAAATTTCTAAATATTTCTGGTCTCTCATTTACTAATGGGGAAAGAACTACTTTGTCCATGTTCCAGGGTTATTATGAGATTCAAGTAAGATAATGTGCTTAATAGCATATTATTATACAACACAATACTAAGCTATGTAAATGGCATGGTATATTGTATATAAACAAACATTAACTACATCTCCAAAAATTAAAATTTTTAATTTTTAGGTTTAAAGTACCTAAATCATTGAAGCAAACTATTTGTATTCAGATTATTCAAATTAATATTTGTGCACTTCACTTTATATATATATTCACTCAATGTTTTAAAAGTTAACAATCTAAGAACTATGAAATAATGGAACATAATCTGATTTATGTTTTATTTTATTATCATATTTCATATCCATATTAGGCTAAAATCATATCATGAGAATATACAATCAAAAATTCTTCAACTCTTTCTAAAATGGACTCAAAAATGGTATCAAAGACACAAATCTTTTGTTTTTACTTAATTTTAAAATTTACAGATTAGCTTTTTTTCTTGTTTTATTTATATAATATATGGAATATACAAAGATAAAAGACAAATGTGTCTCATCACTAAAAATGGCATTTTCTTGAATGCACTGTGCCATAAAAGTTAGTTGTGTAACGATTTTATTTTATTTATTTATTTATTTATTTTTTTGGCACCTGAGCTAACAACTGTTGCCAATCTTTTTTTTTTTTTTCTGCTTTATCTCCCCAAACCCCCCGTACATAGTTGTATATCTTAGTTGTGGGTCTTTCTAGTTGTGGCATGCGGGATGCCGCCTCAACATGACCTGATGAGCAGTGCCATGTCTGCGCCCAGGATCCAAACCCTGGGCCACCGCAGCGGAGCGTGCAAACTTAACCACTTGGCCATGGGGCCAGCCCCTGTGTAATGATTTTAAATGGATATGTTGAACTACACTTTGGTACTTCTATGATGGTTACTGTGATCACGTAAGTGGTATAAGAATATAACTGCAAATACACACATTATATATACAGAAAAACAAATAGCTCATGAAAAACTCTGGACTCTCATATAGTAAATTTATAGAACAGACAGTACTAAGGCCTTTTTAGATACATTTCAATGGTGCAAAATATGCAGAGGTTCTGGGTTAAAATTAGTTTAAAACTGACATAGAGATCATTAGAAAGATTAGGGGCCAATCTACAGAGAAGGGAATTGGCCCAACAATCTGGAAAAAGAAAAAGCCCCACATTTTATTCTTGTGAACTTTAGCACTTAGTAAAAATTTTAGTTTTTTCTATCTTCTTCAAACTAAAAATACCTAATATTTCTCTCAGTACACATGCAAAAAATATCTTTGTACAAATAATAAACTTCTACTCTCATTTCAGTTAATTAGAAAAACATCAAATTCCATCTTCTTGTTATTCAGGCTTCAATAACGAGAAAGCATAGTGCGGACCAAAGTCAAAAAAATAGTGCATATTGTCATCGGCAACTTCACCTTGACTATATAATATATATGTCATTGCCATACTTTAACAGATTCTTTTAATGGCAATCATCAGTAATTTTTCAAGGATAGAATGATAAGAAGTTTTTTCCTCTTCACTGTACAGCACAAAGACAAGTAAGATAGGGTTGATTTGTGGAACTTTAACGACCCACCATAAAAATGAACTATGAGGAAAAAAGAATAGGTTTGCACAGCAGAGGTATCTTCAAAGAAATCTCCTAGCCAGTGATTCCCAATTCCAGCATACTTATATCCAACCATATTGCTGCTCTAAGACTTTCTCATCAAAAACTTCAGACCTATCAAATAGATTGAAAAGGAGATTTTCCCATTTTTCAGTTAATTGAATAAATGAGGAAAATTGGCCTATCTGAGGGAGAAAATTATTCTATTTAAATACCTAATACATGTCTATTTTTTATAATTATTTTGATTTAGATGTTTGGAGTGATCAAACTTACAATTTTCTTTGATTTGCATGAACAGAAACATTTCAAAATCCAGACTTTTCCCTTTCCTCTGGCTATAGAAAAGTCTGCTTTTTAGTCATTACTATTCAGTGTTCTCTAAAGGTATAAAGAATTACAGCACTGAGTCCGATAATCTTACATAATTGAATCTATCCTACAATACATCCCATTTTTCAGATAAAGGTGAATTGTCCTCATGTCCTACCACGTAACTCAATGTATTTCTGCCCTGTGTAATATTTTACTTTACTTTAGTGTCTTCAAAGGAGTCACTCACTGATAATCAAAATATATGTTATAGTCATGGTGGGCATTTTGATTTAATTGTTGTCCGGTCTCAGCAAAACTGAAAGAATGGTTTTGCTTACTGAATTTTTGTTCTAAGAAATATTATCAAAACTTCAGTGTCTTATGACTCTTTCTTGTAAGTTTCAAGTCCCTGAGAATTTTTAACTTGAAAAATTTTTAAAAAGAGTTAAAATAAAAGGCTTTGCAAGCAAGATGCAATAAGAAGTTTAATTTAAAAGGATTAATCGTTACCAATTTAGCATCAAAAGAATTGCCAAACAAAGAGTTCCATATGGGTCATGTCACGGAAGGCTAAAAAGGATGCACCACTCACCTCCCCCTCTATCTGGCTCCAGAGGAAAAAGAACAAGTAAATAAATTTAAGTCTTAAAAGAACATGTGGGTTTCTTTAGAATCATGCCTCTACAAGTCGGATCCACATTATCAGAGCCGCTGAGAAGCATGGGGATTCATCTATAATTCATGTTTTCACCATAGAACATGGAGGAAGCCACTTTCAACATGTCCATTCTGCTACCCACATGTGCTTACTCCTTAGAAGTTACTGGATTGATCTGATCTACACGAGCAGTGACTCTGGCCAAGGGAAAGCTCTGTTCTTCCTTTCTCTCATCTCACTTTCCTCTCTCCTTCCTTCACAAAGAGTGTTCTAGGCTAGATTAAAACACTATTCTTTTTATACACAAGTAGGCAAGCACTGACAGGAAAAGACAAAGGATGGGAGAATCATGGATCCTGAAAATTCAGTGAGTAAATTAAGTGACTCCAGGGCCAGGTTTCAAATACCCCTGGAGCTACTGAGTAGCTGTGTGATATCAAGTAGGAAACCAATTCTATCTGAATCTCAATTGTCTAATCTACAAAATGGGTTGATATACCTACATGTTAGAGTTCTTAGAGGGTTTAAACTGTAACAAAATCCCTTATACATACTAAGTTTTCAATTCATATTAGTCTACTATGAAGCCTTTTGGGGAAGGAGTTGTAAAAACAGGAAAATAAAGATTTATCTGCTTATGAAACAGACAAAACCAAATATTCAAGAATAGCTTTGGGGCCGGCCTGGTGGTTGAGCAGTTAAGTGCGCACGTTCCGCTTTGGCGGCCCGGCGTTTGCCAGTTCAGATCCCGGGTGCCAACATGGCACCGCTTGGCAAGCCATGCTGTGGTAGGCAGCCCACATACAAAGTAGAGGAAGATGGGCACGAAATTAGCTCAGGACCAATATTCCTCAGCAAAAAGAGGAGGATTGGCAGTGGATTAGCTCAGGGCTAATCTTCCTCAAAAAAAATAAAAATAAAAAAATAAAGAATAGCTTAATTGCAGTATTAAGACATAATACTAGTATATAATGAAACTATGTCTATCTATATTATTCACTTAAAAGTACATATAAAATATTTGAAGTTCTCAACTATTATATTAGATGCAGAGTAGAAAATATCTAGTCTTGTATTTGTATAATATTTTTCATGCCCAGGAGATACAAAATAATTACAATAAAGATAAATCAAAAGAATCATAGAAGCATATTATTCAAAATCTTTCTTTATTTTATTGACATTTATTTCATTTTTATGCCTGAGCTGTAGGCTGATAGCCCTTGGAAAATTTTAATTCATGAAAATTTCTTTCACATATTAAGCAGATTGTCTAGATGTGATAGCTAAAAGTAATCTGTAAAAATATATGATCAGAGAAGGTTGATAAAGAGGGAAGAACTGACAAAGCAGAGTGAAAGTAGATATACTGGATGTTAATTTATTGAATCTCAAACCATCTAAAGGTTCGTTATTCCCAATTATACTTATACGTTTGAGTACTTTGAATTGTCAATAATAGAAAATTCAACTCAAAGCATCTTAATCAAATAAGGGGATTTATTGCAGGTTGAAATGTCCCAGGGTAGGTTTCTGGTAGGATGAGACGAAAGTTCTGGGTTCACATCTCTGGCATTTCTAACTTTTGCCTTCATACATGAGCTGTGTTTAGATGGGCTCCTCTCAGGGTCACAATATGGACGTCAGCGACATCTGGGGTCATAGTTCCTCACTTACATCCAGGAAAAAGAGAGAAGGCATATCATTCTATAACACTCTCAAAAAGCCCTGAGAGTTACACTGATTAGACCACCACTGCACTAATTCCTATGGCCAAGGGAATACCAAGTGCTGGTTGATTGAAGTCTATGTACTTGAACTAACCCCTTAAGGTCAGATAAGTCCAGATTCACCACCGGAGTTTGGGATGGGATCAACTGCTACCAAAGTACAGGGCTGCTACACACAAGAGGAATGGCAGAAAGGATGTTGGAGAGACAACTTGACTATCCACTATGTGCATACGCCACAACTGAAATCTTTTATGAAAATAAAATTGCATGACATAACTAAGAGATCATTTATCACACAGTATAGTTCAAGTTTTATTGAGTGTGCCAGATCCACAGCTGCCTATTATAATTAAAATTAGTCATACATAAGGGAAAACTCCTTTACTACGGTGGCACAGCTGACTCAACATAAACAAGCAGTATAAAAAGTATTATTTATATCATTAAAGAGCAAAGTTCTCAGTGCTACTATCCCAGGTGTTTCTGGACAGAGTTTACACAATAGAAAACAGGGTCTATCCAGGAATACAAAAATGTGGATACTGATTCATGCCAATAAAACTGGAGAAACTAATTTTCTGGACTCAGAAATGTTAGCTCTCTGAATTGAAAAAGAAAAAAAGGAGTCTAAGGAGACCCATGATTGATTAAATGAGATGAAGTCAAAGAGAATAAACAGCCAATAGTATGTCCTAGGCTAGCATATTTAGTCCTCGTATATAAATTCATACAGTTAAAACAGATTGTGAGGGATGAGGGGAAGAGGTGAAGCACAGATAACTGTTAAGTTGGTGAAACTATTCTGTACAATACTGTAATGGTGGGTTCTCGACACCAGCAGCACAAAGAGTGAAACTTCATGTATGCAACTTTTAGAAAAACCACTT
Organism: Equus przewalskii; assembly: GCF_037783145.1. NCBI lineage: Eukaryota > Metazoa > Chordata > Mammalia > Perissodactyla > Equidae > Equus > Equus przewalskii. The sequence goes on along the minus strand of NC_091832.1, from coordinate 101,880,053 downwards.
AGCAGGTCAGAGGATCCCAGGATGGAATGCAGAGTGCGACAAAAGAACCTATCTTTATTACAAATGTACTAATCAACTTTCCTGAAGGGGGTGAGGGGAAAAGTCGCTGACTTAAGTTTAATTTTGGAAACACGTGGCAACTATAAGATGAAAAGCAAAAGGAACAGCACACAGCATTATGAAGTTGCTTCCAATGGAGGCATGGGTTATCAATTTGGAAGCCACCATATTTGTATACTGGAATTGACTAATTAAATAAATGGATGGTAGATGGTAGGAGCCAGGTTTCTCACTATTGGAGCGGGAGGTTACAGAGAACCAAGAGGAGGAGACTAGAATGATCCATGCAGTAATGCATTAGAGTTGGAGACACCAGTACTAAATGACATTTAGCTTAATATAAATACAGAGATAAATACAGAAATCCTTATAGATATGTGTATGTCTATGGAATAGTATACACACATGTATTCACTTGCTCTGTCATCCGAGCACCAAGGACTGCTACCTCAGTAGCAACAAGCACATCTAGGGCCTAGAACTTGGTTTCTAATATGATTTTCTGATAAAAAGAACCAACAATCCTTGGAGAAATGACTGATTCTAGGAATGGAGAAGGAAATATAAAGACGAACCTGGAGCATCGTGCAGTGCCAGAAAATAAGGAAGTACTCAAACAAAAACACGATAATGGGATATGTCAAAGAGGCCCACAAGCCAACGGAAAAAGCTCCCAATGGCCAAAGCTGGAACAATTTGAGCAGCAAAATAAATAAAAAGCATTGGATTATAACCCAAGTATAAAATAAATATCCATGACTCCATACTGATATAAATAAATGATTGAATAAATAAATACATGAGGCAGAACAGGCAAATAGCCTACACAGAAGAATTCCAAATAATTTATGTAGATCATTTATTCTCGGGGAGGTAGACCATAGCTCCCTACTCCTAAGAGTGCCTGCACATAGTGTCTTCCTTCCAAAAAGTGTAATAAGAGGGAAAAACAGTAACATCACAGTGGGGAAATCTTAGAAACACTACCTCCACCAGGTTATCAAGGTTAACATCAATAGAGATAAGTCATGGTGATAATATGGCCCCTTGATATGATATGATGAGAACACTACCTCTGTGCTCTTCCTCCCTAAAACTCATAACTTCAGCCTAATCATGAGAAAAATAACATACAAATACCAACAGAGGGAATCTACAAAACACCTGCTAGTACTGATCCTCCTCCCCCAAAAAACTGTCAAAGTCATAAAAACAAGAAGTCTGGGAAACTGTCACAGCCAAGGGTAGCTGAAGGTGACACGATCAGGGAATGTAGCATGGAATCCAGATGGGGCCCTGGAAGGGAAAAAGTACACGAGGTAAAAATTAAAGAAATCTGAATAAAGTATGGATTTTACTTAATAATAATGTATCACTGTTGGTTTATTAATTGTGACAGATGTACAATACTAAGTAAAATGTTAATAAAATACGGAAAATGAATGTGGGGTATATGTACTATTTTTTCACTTTTTTTCTGTAAATCTAAAACTACTCTAAGATGAAAAGTTTATTAATTTTTTAAAAAGTCCTAGTGAACTAGGAATAGAAAGAAACTTCATTAAGTTCATGAAAGTTATCAATAAAAAGCATCAATAGAACATAATAGTGAAATGTCAAAATCACAGCATTTTAAATGAGGAATGACTAAAAGCGCCCATCCCCACTTCAAGATTGTCATGAAGGGCCTAGTTATTATATTATGATGAGATCAAGAAATAAAATGTATATGAATCACAAAGAAGGAATAAAATCATTCTTATCTTGTTCTTTTTTTTTTTCTTTTAAGATTTTACTTTTCCTTTTTCTCCCCAAAGCCCTCCGGTACATAGTTGTATATTTTTTTAGTTGTGGGTCCTTCTAGCAGTGCCGTTTCCGTGCCCAGGATCCGAACCAGTGAAACCCTGGGCCACCGAAGCAGAACCTGTGAACTTTACTACTCGGCCACTGGGCCGGCCCACATTCTTATTATCTTTAAAAAAAAGAAAAAAAAAGGATTGTTATCAGGGGCATGTTCAATATTGGAAGACCTAGTTAATGGTTTATATCATGAACAGTGGTTAAAGGGATCATTTTGATTTTAGCTTATGTTGCTAGCACATAATCAGCTGAACTACCTAAGTTTCAATTGCAGGAAAGAAGAACTCATATTTAATTGTTCACAATGAATCAAAGCAATCAATACTTTCACTCTCCTCAAATGATTAAACCTGATAATAATGAAAACCATCAAAACAAACCCTGGGGAAAAAACCCTCAACTATATTGTAATTTTAATTATTTTTCATTACTAGATGTTTTTAACAGGTCAACTTCAAATTCGCCTGACCATTTAAGACAAAGAAACATTGTAGTAGTTAATTGTGTGTTTAAATTAACATGCAGAAATACAGTAACACTTGGCTTATTAACATTGTTGGAATATATTCAACAAAAGCAAATTTTCCAAAAGAGAAGTTTATTGCTTTGATCACTGATTCTTTTTATTCTAGTCATTTTTACATTTTTTCTAAAAGGTACAAATTCTCCACATTTATCCAGCATGATTTAATCTTTTCCTGAATATTCAGAGCATCATGTTATATACATCACGTTATATACAGTTTCATAGACCTAGCTACAAATGTGAACTTTTGTCACCAATTGTTCTAAATGTATTTCAATGGCTATGTTTTTATATTAATTGTTTCCGTGTGTTTTCTTCATACTGAGTTATTTCACTCAAAAACATCCCACAAATATTTGTGATGTGCCCACAATTTGCCAGAAATATTGTAATACTGAGGATACAGCAGTGGACAAAACAGACAAAATTCCCGTCCTCACGGAGCTTAGATCCAGTCATTTCATAGTGTTGTCAGGGCTTCTATTTCTACTGATTTCCCTCCTTTCCAACATCAATATTTGCTATCTATTGTAAATTCATAAGATTTCTTTGAATCTTGACGAGAAAATCAGATTATTGACCTTGTTAGATCAGTAACTTCAATGTGATGCACAAGAAATTCTAAATCATTGGTCTCTGAATAGCAAATAACCACATATCTTTCTTTGAAGCTAAATGCTTTGTTAACCAATTTCTGACAGTGCTACTGTGTTTAAATAGAAAAAAGGAATTAGAACTCTATAAGTAGGTCAGTATTAAACCTCAGACTACCAAGTAGATGGGAAAATGTGAAGCAATTCAACTTCCTGCTCAAGTAAAATGCTTCTCTGAAATTTATACCTGCAAGCCTTCCCACATTCTGTTTACTCAACTGCAAGGTTCTCCCTACAACTTTACCAGAAATTTTCCACTGGTCCTTTAAGATCTAGCACACGTTACTTCCTCTGGGCTGCCATCTCCAGTTTCACCAGGCAGACGCATTGCTTCCTCTTCTGGCCTCCTGAAGACATTGGTATGTACATTTATCATAAAACACATCACATTGTTTTAATTGTTCACTTGGATATTCGGCTGCATCTGTGCGCTATGAGCTCCAAAAGAATGGGATGATGTGATATTCCTGCTTCTATCCTCTGGGCATTTGAAAGTCAAGACATAGAATGGGTTTCCAAAATCTTTGTTAGAGTAGTGTAGTCTAGTGGTAAGTAATATGAGCTCTTAAGACCAGGCTTCTGTCCTGGCTCCATCAATCTATTCAAGAAAGCTGTGCAGCCTGGAGCAAGCCTTTATACCCCCACCTCACTGTAAGAATCTATAAAGCTTAGATAATAATAGCTCTGATCTCATAGAGTTGTTGTATAACAAAAGAAATAATTGATCTAAAATATCTAACCAAGTGCTTTGGAGAGCTTCATTAATGTTAACTTAGTTTTATTCTTAAGTTAATTTTAACTAATCTTACCATATTTGGTACGCAGTTAGTAAGACAGCAATATTTATTGAACTACATTGTAGACAGAGGAATAAATTCCACTGGAAAAAAATTAAACGACTCAATTCTTGTCTGAGATGGGTTCATAAATTTATAGTTAACTACATGCAATTCTTGCAAATGCTGTGTACATATCTCTTGGTAGTTATGCAGACATTAATTTATGAACAACACATATGAACTATGCAATCTTCCAAAATCTTATAAACAAATACTCTATTTATACCATGTGCAAATATTTTCTGGGATGTGTTTAAATCAGAGGCATGTGTTTTGACAGAGAGAACTGGGAAAAGGCACTCTCTGTCTTCCAACTCTTCCCACTTAATAGGTGAGATTTACATTTTCTCTAAGGTGAAGATATTAAAGTAAATAGAAAAATTCCTCACTTTAAGATCATCTGTACTTGTTAGAGTGAAGAGAATAGCTGAGGACATTTAGCCCTTATGTGAAATAAAAGCACAGGAGATTAATGTAAACATGTTTTTATTTTAATTATCAGAAAACCGATACATCCCTAAACTTCATTTCACTTGTGAAGGACCTAATGAAGAGACAAGCCCTTTAATATCAGGCCAACCATGTCGGCCAGTGGAGCAAATTTTAAACACCCAAGACCTTTAGTTAGGGAGTTAATGCTTAAATGTTTGGTACTGAAACTTAATATTCTTGTTCCAGACCGTCGTTACAAGTACAGCGAAACTGTGCTGCTGTGCTGAGGAGCTCTTCCTTTTAAAATGACAAAATATGAAAGCTTTTAATGTATTGCTGAATTGTGTGCCAGCTAAATTTATCATAAACTCTTGAAAATATGAAATGATGGTTTGCAGTTGCACTTCTCCAGATGATGAAGCGGGTTTATAGCCAGAACCAGACGCTGGTCTGCCATCAGCCCCGATCAGGCTGAATCAGGCAGCGCTGAGCAAAGGTTGCCTGGGGCTCAGCTTTTAAAACAATGTGACAATGTAATAATTCCTTCCATCACAATGTTTCCTATCCAAAAAAAAAAAAAGCTGATTCCCAAATAATAATTGATCTCAGCATTCTGATGCACCAGCCAGCCAAAACCTGTCTGATCTTTTTAATGCAAAATCACTACATATCAAAAATTCAAATCCCATTGTCTAGGACTTTCAGATCGTTTGCAAAACACACTGTAGTCATTGTGTTATGGTCTCATCTTCTAACTGGCTGCCTGAGGATTTGGAAATCCCTGGTCATGTTTATCTATTTCTAGTATCCTAGTAGGAGTTCAGTAACCTGGAGCTCTCTGCAACTTGCCAGCCAATCAGTGCTCAGGGAGAGTCATGCATGTGATGAAATTTGTGTGGAGGAAATCCCAGCCCCACAACTCCTTCCCTAAAAAGTTGGGGAGGGTGCATACTTTTCAACACTGTCTTTTTTTCCCTCAACAGACAGTTTAAGCAAAAGCAACACTGATGAGGAATAAACCAAGCGTTGTCCTCATGGGGCCTGTACAAACAGAGAAAGTTACAGGACTCTCACAAACAGCCAACAATGGCAGCTTCACTGCTCAGTTACAGGAAGACTTGAAGGATAATGAAAAGACAGAAAAACATCATTAGCATGAACAACAAGAAAGAATGAAAGAGCAGCCATATTGTTTGTCCTAGATTTTTAGAAACCTGCCATTTACAATGGAAACTTTTGGTGTTATTCAATTGCATTGAAAGAAATTTAAAAAGCTTAATACAGTTAAAAATACAAACTGTAAATCTAGGAGAAAATCATCTAAAAGTCCTATTGACTTTATAGCTTTATCTTTTCTCCCTGAACAATAGAACTTTTATAGCATGTGAAGCCCGTTTGAATCCATTTCTTTTCTTTTCTCGTTAACTTACCAACAGCTGAAAAACCACCTTCACTTTCTAAACTACGCTGAGCATACGTCACTATGCACAGATTAACTACCACAAGCTGTTTTAAACTGACAGAATAAGTTCTGAATCGTAATATAAAGAGTGGTTTTAAATACTTATTTTCATTCAAAAGGTACATCGCATGCCATTTATGAATCAAGAGTATAACTTTTCTATGTTGCAATCTGTATTTTAAATAAAACAATTTTTTTCAAGTTTTACCCATTGCTACAATATTCTTGATGAAAGATATCGTGTGATTTTCTTCACGGGGCTTAGCAAATTGTAGTAAACTCATCAAGAGAAAATCTTTTTGAAAACGCACTTACAGTAAAACACAGGACACACATATAAAGTAGGGCATTTAAATTACATTAAAAGACAAATATGGAAACTCACCAATCTAGAAACCATATTTTAAAGAAAATTATGGATGTCTTGAAAACTTCAAGAAGGTGCAGACAAGAGCTTTGACTGTTTGGACATTTGCTGTACGCTCTCCAAAATGTTCTTAGATAGCATCAGCACCAAATTCTCTCTGCATATCACTGTAAATCTTATCTTTTACCATTGCCCCGAAAAATCTGGAAGATCTTTAAACACACAGCATAAAATTCTAACTTTAAAAATAATACAGTATGTATGTATTCACACTGACCTATCTACTATAGGAATAAATTCAAATTGACAAATATTAATGGAGTTTCTCCCCGAAATGCACAAAGCAGAATGCAGGTCCTCAGCTTCTGTGGGACGTGTCTGGCACTAGCCATGGTCTAATGGTCCAATGGAACCATCCCAGGCATTCAGTCTGGCACTATCGTAAATCCTTGTATCAAGGCTTATCAGTGAAACAGTTACATCACAGGGAGAGAATTTTAAAAATACACGCTGAATTTAGCACATTGCACTTTTCCTAAAGCAGCAGCGAAGACATACCTTTAACTCAATGCATGTCATTCGGTCAAGCAACCTTGAACGTAAATACTTATTAAATAGATTCATATTTTCTACTGTTTCAATTTGGGTTCCTACTGTAATAATATTTGTTCTTAATTTGTCTCCTTCAGGGAATGTGAAAATATCCAACTGAATTAATGAGGCAAACACACTCGCTTTGAGTTTAGAAGCTAGAAAGTACATGCCCCGGTTGTGCTGGGACAAGACAATGAAGAGAAACCACGGGCGATTTCTCAGAAGATCGGATTTAGAGCACTGTGATTTCAGAGGAATAGTGTTCATCGAAGTGACTCACATCTAGAGCACAGTTGAGAGCTGCCTCAATTATTTCTGACAGATAACTCCTCTCGTTCACAGAGCGTGTGCGTATGAAAAGTCATCCTCAAGTATTCATAGCTTTCATCAGTACCATAAAACAATTTCAAGGTAATAAGCTGTATAAATAAAACTGATGAAGTCCATGGACTCTTTCAAGATTAGGGATCCTGGTTTGTTGCTTGTAGCTTCCATTTTGCTTCCCTGCTTTGGAGCTTATTTTAATCTTGAACTATCATTATTAGTAACAACGATGCCCAACTAGTCATTGATTACCAAAGATTACATAAAGGAATTTGTATCAATTAAGTTTATTTACTATATCCAGAGCTCACTTTCTGAAAACAAAGCCCTAAAATATGACATAACTATACTGTCCCCTTTATATGCATTTTCTCACTTTATCTTAAAACAACTGTTTGGAGTATACGTTATTATTATCCCATTTAACACATGAGAAAAATAAAGATGTGAAAGTTTGTCACTTCCCCAAGACCACAGAACTTGTGGTTTGACCATCATCAAGCCTATATTCTTCAGCACTATGCCATGCAGCAAAAAAAAAAAAAAAAAAATTTTGTGTTTATGCCAATGCAAAGACGTTGTTATTCAGTCCTCCCAACAAATGTTACAGCAAATCAGAGGACATTTCCCTCCGCATCTGAGCAGTCTTATGGTTCAGAGATCGGCAGACTCCTATCAAGGGCCAAATCTAACCACTTATTTTTGTAAATAAAGATTTTTGGAACACAGCTATGCTCACACTTTCACATGATGTCTGTGGCTGCCTTCACACTGCAACAAGAGAGTTAAGTAGCTGCAATAGACATCCTCAGGCCCAGAAAGCCTAAAACACTATCTGGCTCTTTACAAAAAATATTTGCCAACCTCTAAATTACATGACTGACAAATATAGGAAAGTGGTGACATAAAAGCATTTTGATGGGTGGAGGGTCTTTTGCCATATATCAGCTTATAGACAGGAAGCATGTCAAGTAAAATGGGATTTATGACACAGATATGCATGAAGTAAGGGAGTTAGGAACGACAGAAATCAAAGCTAAAGTGAACAATGCACTCACAGAGCACTCACAAGAGCACCTTAAAAAGGCCAAGTTACCTGTTGGCTTTTTTTTTTTTTTGAGGAAGATTAGCCCTGAGCTAACATCTGCCACCAATCCTCCTCCTTTTGCTGAGGAAGACTGGCTGTGAGCTAACATCCATGCCCACCGTCTTCTACTTTATATAATGGAACGCCTGTCACAGCATGGCTTGACAAGCGGTGCTCAGGTTCGTGCCCAGGATCCCAACTGGCGAACCACGGGCCACCAAAGCAGAACATGGAAACTTAACCACTGTGCCACTGGGCTGGCCCCACTGTTGACTTTTAATCTACTAAATTAAATGGAAACTCTGATGTGATTTTGTTGACCAGCCCTGTCTAAGCAGATCCATGAAATCCTTTTGTGAGTAAGGCCCTACAGTTGTCACTCTGAAACATTATTCGTATTTCCCATGTAAACTTGAATTTACATGGTATCAGGAAAGGAAAGGTCCCCATTCCACTTGAGAGCTGATTATTTTCCAATTTTAAAGAACAAAGTGGTCTTATCTGAAAATTTTTTAGGTAGGTTTAGAATTACATCACTCTCCGTTGTTAATCAGATGATTTTGATCATTAGCTCTAGTCATTGATTGGCACAGCAGTTAGCCCCTGGAAGTAACTCTAAAAGGGAAAGCCCAATGGAACATTGATTTGCCCTAATACAGTATGTGGATCCAAAGGAATTTAAACATCTCCAGCCTGAGAGAGGACTTACACTTAGATAATGACTGTGTGCATGCACACACACATCCTCCCACACACATACACACCATCACACATACCACGGACCTCCTCAGAAATTTTTAGCATCCTACATTATTGGCACATTTCCAATGAGCTTAAAAAAGCAGCAAAATTCCTAGTTGATGATACAATTTCCAAAATCACTTCCCAGCTTTTCCCTGAGCCACCAGTTCTTAAAACATGAAAGAAGAGAGGGCACTATTCATTTGAAAAATGGTCTATAAAGTTCGTATGGGAGGCAGAGAGAATTTGCCAAAGTGATTAAGCCCATGTGTGAAGGACTAAGCAAAACCTTCAGGCATTCTGTCACACGTTATTTTCACTTGTTTTTCAATTTACACAACCATGTGGGTGGCCACATGTCTATTTGTTTTCCTTGTTTTTCAACAAGTGAAACTAGAAGTTGAGAAGGCGAGGGTAGAGGGGCATGTTTTTTAACTCATAGAAGACACGGTTTTATTATTTTCAGATTGAGCCGATGTGCAATTGAACAAGTTCTCTCACCAGCCGAGCCCAGAAACAGATGGTAACTGTGCCTAGGAGGTTGCTTTTGTGCAGCTTACATATTTGAGAACATTTTTATCTTTCATCTTGCTTAAACAATGTTACACCCTCCACTTACACAGCTGGCATCCTAAGACAGAGTGAGAAGACCAATCTTTATATAAGAATTTCACAGTGAGAAAAAAATCAGATTTCTTATCATGTTGGTGTTAAAACTGTTGCTTCTAAAAGAGCATTCGCATAACTTTTTAAATTTACATTATTCAAGAAAAAGTAAATATTACATTGGATATTATGAATGCCTTACATTTTAAGCGTGGTTAGCAATGAACAATTTGCACAAGAAAATTTCGATAAGTCAATTCTTCTTTAATATGCCCTGTTAAGCTCCTATCATGTACTGGGTAAAAGAAACGACCTAAGAACTCTGCAATTGGAACAAACTGTACAATAAGTTATAACAAGCTAGCATTCAGTGTCAGCATGTTTCTCATTTTAAAGATCATATTTCAATACAATTTTTACATGACTTTAATAATTCATTCTGGCAAAGAATTCCAACCAAGGATTTCTACTACTTTACTCAGCTCAATTTCACTTTTACATCTATGTGAACAAAATAAAGTGGAGTAGGGGAAAGCATCGAAAAATAAAAGCCTGACATCCCACAATGTAAAAATGGTGGCATATGATTTATCTCAACAGAATTTTTCCTTTCGCAGATATATGATTTTTTTTTTTTACCCCTTAGTGAGTTTATCATAACTTCTCTGTTCGTGGAACAGTATCATGATCAGTCCTGCCAAGAGCCCTCTTTTGTTTTACATTATTTTTCTCTTTCATTTCTCATCAATTCATCTCCCCTTATCCCATATATACCTTTTAATGCACTTTATCTGTTTTCTTGCATATTCATGTACCCTTGAAAAAGACAGTTTTCTTGTGTGTGTGGTGTGTATTTTAATGTATACAGGTGGTACTTTTCTATAATTACGCTGGCTTTTAAATTTTTACTCAAAAGTCCATTTTGAACATGAGCTCAAGTTTATGTAGATATTTATATTTCAATTATTTTTAATGGCTCATAACATTTCACATATACATTCATTATATTTAATCTATGTGTTTCCATAATGATGAATATCTGGGTTATCACTAACTCCTCACTACTACAAAAATGCATTGATATCCTTTATACTTTCGACTTTATGGACCTGTGCAAGAAGTTCTCTGGAATATATGGTTAGGATTTCCATATAAATGCATAATTTCATTAATTTCTGTTGATTGCTCTCGGAATGACTGTATTGTTTTAGTCTTCCATAAGTAGACCATGAGTCTTCTTGTTTCCACACGTCTACACATTCACTTGGTATTTTCTGACATGTTCATAGTTGCCAATCTGACGGACTTAAACTGGCAAAAATAAACCTACTTTCCCTCCTCTGGTTACTAGTGAGATTTATAATCACCCATTGTTTAATGATCATTAGCCAATTTATATATTCTCTTCTGTGAATTGTCCATCCATATACTTTGTCTATTTTTTTATTGGGGTTTCTTATCTTTTTGTTGATTAGCAGAAGTTCCCTGTGCTTTCTAGATATTAAATCTATATTCATTTAAAATTTTCCCTAAATCTTTCATCCACGTCCTACACACACTTAATGTCATCAAGTCCATCAGTTTTCTTTTGATTTATGGCTAGAACACTTTGCCTTAAGAAGTCTTTCCCCATCTCATAGTTACAGACATTACCCTGTATGTGATGTGTATGTATGTGTGTGTGAATACACACATATATGCATTTCATTATATTACTTTTCATATTCAAGGCTTAGTTATTTGGATGTCACCTTTGTATACACCCTGAGGTATAGATTCAACATTTTTTATTATTTGTTTTTTATTTACTAAGCTGTTTTTTCCAAGATATTCACACAGCTCATTTTTGCCCATCTTTGCTCATTGATTTGTGATGCTATCTTTGTCATAGATCAATTTCATCTGTACATAGGACTCCGCATGTCAGCTCTGTAATATTTTCCTTTAGTTTATTTATATGTTTCTACTTTTATACCCATGCTTTTATTTTTTATTGAAGTATAATAAATACACAAAAGGTATATAAATCATGAGAGTACAGCTAAATGAGTCAACCTTATTAAGAAATAAAATATCACCAGCACCATTCCCAGTCAATAGACCATTTCTCCTTCCCAAAGATAATAACTCTCCTGATCTTTAACACTATGATTATTTAGGAGCATATTAGTTAATTATCAAACATATGGTAAGTTCTAATAACTGTTTCGTTTTTATGTATAGACTAATTCTACTATGGTAGAGAACGTACTCTGTATGGTTTCACTCTTGAAATTTGTTGATACATACTTTATTCTCCAGCCTAAGGTCAACTTTTATAAATATTTCATGTATACTTTAGTGTCTTCTGCTGTTTGTCTCTCTGCTTGCTCAATCTTCTATAAGCTTAATGATTTTTTTTGCTTATTCTATCAATTTTCAGAGGTGTATTAAAATTTCCCACTAAATACATGGCATTGTCCTTTTCTCATTTCAAAACCCGTCTTGCACATATTGAGAAAATGCTATTAAATGCATATACATTGTGAATTTATACATATTTCTGGTAAACTGGCCTTTAATAATTACGAAATATCTGTCTTGCCGCTGTTTGTTTTTTTTTTAAAGATTTTATTTTTTCCTTTTTCTCCCTAAAGCCCCCAGGTACATAGTTGTATATTCTTCATTATGGGTCCTTCTAGTTGTGGCATGTGGGACGCTGCCTCAGCATGGCTTGATGAGCAGTGCCATGTCCGCCCCCAGGATTCAAACCAACAAAACACTGGGCCAGCCTGCAGCGGAGCGCGTGAACTTAACCACTCGGTCGCGGGGCCAGCCCCTCTTGGTGCTAAGTTTTGGTTTAGATCTACTATCTTGTCATTTGCTTTCTGTTTGTCCTTCCTGCCCTGTGTTTGCTTTTCTCTCTTTTTATAGTTTATTTTGGATTGAATTATTGTGTTATTAATCTCATATTTCTTGTATAGTTACTCTAGAGATTACAATATGCACCCATGCATGCATTTGTGGATGAATATCCATGACTACAAAAATTAGTACTTCATGTCCTCCAGGAAATTACAAGGCTCTTACAATGCTTAAATTCTATTACAGCTCTCTTTCCTGACTTAGGTACTATTATTGTCATGTACTTTATTGTATAAATACTTTCAACCCACAAGTCATTATTATTATTTCAGAGCAAACGAAATTCCTTTAGATTTATCCATATATTTGCCTTTACTGTAATCATTATTTCTTAATACTTGAGATTTCACCTAAGATTATTTGCCTTCTGACTGAAGGAGCGCATTCTATTATTTTCTTTACTACAAGTCTAACAATGATGAATCTTCACATTTTCTGTTTGTTTTGAAATGTCTTTAGAGAAAGCTGGAAGAGCGTCAATCCTTCTCTAAAAATCCAGACCAACTATAAAATAACATGTTTTCTTGACCTCATGAGAGAGATAAGTTACACAGAAGCCAGGAATGAATTCCACAGAGGGCAGTTCCCTTTGAGAAGAGACAGGAAGCACAGACTGGCTCACCTGTGGAAAAGCGTAGGAAGAAGAGCTGTGGCTGCCATACAAATGGGTAAGGAAAAACAAACTGAAATTTTAATTGATTTCTAGAGGCTAGGTGTAGGACAGCATATAGACTCCCTGGTACCCCAGACACAAGGTGAAGGCACATTCACTCCCACTCAGGTTCCCTGGACCTCTCCTGGGTATGCACAGGAAAAGGGGAGCAGCAGATCAGAGGAATCCTTGCTCAGTGGACGAGCCTGCAGGAGAGGTGTGATGACTGGTGTGGAAGAGGCACACAGCATCACTAGCTTCTGCTCAATTGCTGGGGGAAGGGCAGGAATCCCTGTCACTGGCAAAACACAGGTAAAGACACATTGCTGGGGGGAAAGAAAAGGAGAAACATCTTTATTTCAAGTTCATTTCAAAAAGATATTTTAAATGACCAAGTGGAAAATTATTTCCTTCCATTGCTTTAAATATATAATTGTGTGATTTTCTGGCTTCTATTATTTCTCTCAGTTTTATTTTTGCTCCTTTGAAAGTAATTTCTCTCTTAAATTTTTAAAATTTTATTGTTATTTTGGTTTCAACAGTTTTGCTACAATGTTGAGGTGTCATTTTTTCTATAATTATCATGTTTAAAATGTGTATTTCTTTTGAATTTATGGTGTATGGCTTTTATCAGTTTTTTAAAATTCTCAGACGTTTTCTCTTCAAACGTGACTTCTGCCCTCATTCCATAGTTCATTTTCTTTTGGGACCTTCCTTTTCTCTCTCGTGCCTTATCTTCTGTGTGTTCCAAATTTTTGTCTCTCCATGGTTTTTCTGAATAATTTCTTCTCTGGTGTTTTAAATTTAATATTTTCTCTGCATATACATCCAATTTGCTTCATCCCCTGGGTGCCTAATTTTGTTTCTTGGGTTTTATTTCAGTTTTAGAATTTCTATTAAGCCTTTAAAAAAAATAACATCTATTTCTCTTCCAAATGCTCTCAATGTTATCATTTATGACTGATTTTTTGTTTACTTGTTTGCTAGACAACATGTACAACAATATATAAGAAAAACTTCTGAAGATAATTTGATGATGGTAACTCTCTCCAGAGAAAATTTGCACCATCTTTTGACAGGATGGTAGAGGCCTAATCATTAGTGACTATTAATCTAATCAGAGATTGAGATGATTTGCAATTGGGCCTCAGTAGGTGTGACATCTGATAATATTTCTACTTCATCCTTATTCTTACGGATTAACCCATGGTGGCCCCTGCCTGACTTCGAGCAGGTTACCAGGCTTCCCTTCACAAGGTTCTAAACTTCAATTTTTGTCTTCCTCGTTGCTTTAATTGATCAAAAACTCCGTTCCACTTCTCAGACTCCGGGACACCTCTTCACTATTTGGTTTATGCGCCTACAGGAAATACGGCACCGAATCTGGCTTACCTCTCTGAGCTTCCTTTTTCTGCTAAATGTTGTTCCAGTGATATTTTATTGCCTTTTTAGCTTTCTTTCACTTTCAAACAGATCTTTGTCTTAATGCTTTGCCCAGCTTTTCTAGTTGGACTCTGCTGGAGATTAGTTCAAAATATCTAGGTCACCATTACCAAATGCCTATGTCTCTCCACTTTTGTTAATATTTTTTAGTGTTGGAATATTTTTCTAGATTCTTGTATATTGCTTATTAGTGTAATCCTTAGATTTCATATTTTAGTTTTTACTGTGAACAATATCATACAATATATATAATATTATACAGGAATATATATTATTTGGTATATATTTGCTTGATGTTGTAAACAATGTGGTTGATTTTTCTAGATTAAATTTACATCCTGAAACATTACTGATGTCTTTTATTAGTTAAAATAATTTTGTGGCGAATCAATTGGGTTTTATGTATAGATGAACATATTATCTCCAAATAATGCCAATTTGTGTGTTCTCTTCTAATTCCACATGCATATTATATATAAACATGCAGATTAATTTCAGATTAGATTTATAACTGCAAATATCATATTGATCCTAATGTAGGCTTGTATTCTTAGTATGTCACCTAGTCCTTTCAGTCTACTGGAAATCTATATCGTGCCTTCTCTCTCCTCAAACTACAAGGCCACATCCCACAGCTGATTCAGCTGTTGACTTTACCCAGAAACAAACGGCAGGGAACTTCAATAAGTTCTCATCAGCATAGCTGCCCATTTACAAGCATAATAGCCAAATATTCCGTCCTCCTTTTTGTTATTATGGTTAAATTGTCTCGGCTCTTGTCTAAATGATCTCCACTTAGGTACTACCCTCTTGCCTACTGAATCCTTGGCTCTAGCAATCCTCCCACTCTCTTCAGCATCATCAGTTTTTCTCTCTCAACTGTATTACTCCCATCAGAATATAAACATACTATCATTTCTGCAATCTTAAAAAAATACCTCTCTTTACCTACTTTTCCTTCCATCAACCACCCCATTTCTCTTGTTCCCTGTATAGTAATACTCCTTGAAAGGGTTGTCTATTCTCATTGCCTTCAATTCCTCCTGTTTTCTCTGGAATTCACTTTAATCTGGTCAGGTTCTGACCACAGAAACTGCTGTTGTCAAGATCACTGATGACTTCTATTGTGTTAATTCCAATGGCCATTATCCAGTTATCATTATACTGGATCTATCACCAGCATTTTCTACTATTGATCACCATCACGCAACCCCAATAACAAAAGATTTTCTTCACATGACCTCGAAGACATTCCATTCTTCTGGTTTTTCTCCTATCTTACTGGTTATTTCTTCCCAGTCCCTTTTTTTGTTTCTTCTTCCTTTCCCTGAGGACGTAATGTAGAGATCCTCAAGGGCTCACTCCTTATCTTTTACATTGACACTGACTTCCATGGGTGAATTCATCTAGTATGCATTTAAATCCTGTTTATGTTCTAATGACTTCTAAAATTTGATCTCCAATATAAGCCTCTCATTAGAACATTAGACCCTTATATCCAACTTCCTACTTAATATTTCCTTAGATGTCTAATAGACATAAACTCGACAAACTCCAAAATCAAACTCCTATCTCCTTCTTCATCTCTGCTTCTTATGAATTTCTACCCCCTCAGTGATTAGTAATGACATTACTACACTTATTCAGACAACAATATTTGGCATTTTTTCTGAACTCTTCTTTTTCTCAAACCACACATGCAATCCATCAGCAAATTCTCTTAACTCTGTCTTCAGAATATATTCAGAATCTGACCACCTCCTACCACTTTCACATCTACCATCCTCATATAAGCCACCATTATCTCACTCTTAGATTATGTCATTAGCCCCCAAATTGTCTCCATGTTTCTGCTCTTCACTTGTCTAGCCTACTCTCAATTTAGGATCTAAACAGTTCTGTTAAGAAAAAAGAGGACTTTTTTCTCATATTTTCCCATATCAGTTAGAGATTAGACCTTCTGTTTCCTCTCTGATGTTATTTCCTGCTATTTTTTCCTTAGTTTATTCTGAGCTCCAACCACATTGACAACATCTATATTATTTCTCAAATGCATTAGGACCTTTGCATTTGCCATTTGCTGTGCTTGGTATGTTCCTCTCCACCTATCTATGTGACTCACTTTCTCATAACCTTCTGTCTTTGTTTATAATCACCTTGCAGTAAGACTTTTACGTCTATTTTAATTTTATGTCTATTTTCTGTTGGTAGAATGTAATCCCCATGAGCACTGAAGATTTTTTCTTTTTATTTCATTCACAGCAGTATCCTACACCTTAGAATCACACTTAGAACATGGTAGGTGCTCAATAAATATTTGTTGAACAAATGAATGAATGAACTACTGTGACCTGAAACTCCAGTACTATTTTGAACAACAGTCACATCAGGCATCTTTTTTCTACTTCCAGATGTTAAATGGAATGCCTCTAGACCTTCTTTGTCCACTATGAGGTATGTGATAGTTATCCAGTATTTAGAATGAACCAAGTTCAAGACCCTCTCTCCTATTTCTAGCAGTCTTTTTTTTCTCTTAGTCATTGATGTGCTGATTTGTATTGATAAGTTTTATAGTATTAAACTGACTTTGCAGTCCTGAAATAATGATGTGATTTTTTTGTAAAAAAAAATGCTAGATACATCTTTCTCATATTTATTTAAGATATCTTTAAGGATTTTCATTCAGCGACATTGCCTATAATTGTTTTCTACTGTCTTTGCCCTTAGAATCAAGATTTTACTAGCCTTCTAAGACATAATCTGTAGCTTTCCCTTATATTCTATTTTCAAGAACATCTCAAAGAAGATGGATATTATTTATCCTTTGAAAGGTTGTTAGAACTCACTTATTAAACCATTTGGATTGATGGATTTCTATGTGTATATCTTTCAATGCATTTTAATTTCCTAAAGGTTGTTGATCCATTTTATTTTTAGATTTTGGACATTTACTTTTACAAAATCCATCTATTTAATCTAGGTTTCAAATTCGGTTGCATAGATTTGTCACAGTCTTCAAACATTTTAAAACACATGTTTTTCGTTACTGTATTATTAACATTCATATTTTGTTTTTGTTGTTTCCCTTTTTGAGTTGACTGACCTTTCCAAAGGGTGGAAAGTTCTGTATATATCTGTTAGGTCCACTTGGCTTATAGTGTTGTTCAAATCAGCTATTTCCCTATCACCTTTCTGCCTGTGTTCTATCTCCTATTGAAAGTGGGATTTTGAAGTCTCCTACTATTTTTGTATTGTTTTCAATTTCTTCCTCCAGATCTGTCAATAGTTGTTTTTATATTTAGGTACTCTAAATTGGGTGCATACACATTTTTAAATATATGTCTTCCTATTGAATTAATGCTTTTATCTTTAGAAAACGACTTTTGCCTCTTGCTGACAGTATTGGCATAAAGTCTGCTTTATTTCATTTAAACATGGTCAGTTCTGCTCTTTTTTGATTACCATTTGTATGGAATATGTTTGCCCATCCCCTCACTTTCAATCTATATGTATCCTTATATCTAAAGTCTCTCTTGGGGGCAGCATTTCATTAGATCTTGTTTTTATTATCCATTCAATCATACTATGCCTTTTTTTCTGCTGAGGAAGATTTGCCCTGAACTAATATCTGTTGCCAATCTTCCTCTTTTTGTATGTGAGCTGCCTGACAGATGAGTGGTTGAGGTCTGTGCCTGGGAATTGAACCTGGGCCAGTGAAGCAGAGCACATCAAACTTAACCAGTTGGCCACCAGGGCTGGCTCCAGTCTATGCTTTTTGATTGGGAAGTTTAATCCATTTACATTAAAAGTGATTGCTGATAAGTGAGAACTTAACAATTGCGATTTTGTTAATTGTTTTTTTATCTGGTTTGTAGTTCTTTTATTCCTCTCTTCCTCGCTTGCTGTCTTATTTTGTTATTTGATGATTTTTTTTTTAGTTGTTAAGTTTGATTTCTTCCTCCTTATCTTTTTTGTAACTACCATGTTTTTTTCCTTTATGGTTATTTGAGCCTTGTATAAATCTTCTTGTAAAATTATAACCATATTATGCTTCTGTTACCAAATTTTTGTGATTTTTAGTTATTCCTGAACTTTTGTCGTTTAGCTTTTACATTAGGGTAATTTGTGCACCACATTATAGTGTTATATTATTCTGTATTTGACTATACATTTGCTTTTACTGGTGAGATTTATACTTTCATATGTTTTTGCATTGATATTTACTGTGTCTTCTGTTCCTCCTTTAAGTGTTTCTTGTAAGGCAAGTCTTACAACGGCAAACTCGCTTAGGTTTTCTTTGTCTGGAAAAGACTTTACCTTCTCTCATTTTTAAAGGATAGCTTTGCAGATTATAGTATTTTGCTCACAATTTTTTTTCCTTCAGTACTTTGAATATATCATCCCACTCTCTCCTGGCCTGCAAGCTTTATATTAAAACCATTGGTAGTCTTATGGAGAGTTTGTACATAACAAGTTGCTTTTCTCTTGCTGCTTTCCAAATTCTCTATCTTTGACTTTTGACAGTTCATAGCGTGTCTTAGTGTAGATCTCTCTGTCTTCAAACTATTTGGGATCCTAAGGGATTCTTGAGGCTGGATATGTTTTTCTTTCCCCACTTTTGGGAAGTTTTCGATTATTATCTTTTAAAAATATGTTTTCTGTCCCTAAATCCCTCTCTTTTCTTTCTAGGACTCCCATAATGTGTATATTGGTTCGTTTGATTGCTCCCATAAATCCTGTAGGCTTTCTTCACTCTTTTTCATTTTTTTCTTTTCCTCTAACTGGATAATTTCAAATGACATATATTTCAGCTTACTGACTCTTCTGCTTGATTGAGTCTGCTGTTAAAGGTCTCTTTTGCATTATTTTGTTCAGGCATCACATCCTTCAGCTCCAAAATTTCTGTTTGATCCTTTTTTATGTTTTCTATCTCTGTTGAACTTCTTGTTTTGCTCTTGTATAGTTTTCCTGATTCCATTAAATTGTTTGTCTATGTTCTCTTGTGGCTTACTGAGCTTCTTTAAAACAATTATTTTGAATTCTTTGTCAGGCATCTCAGGGATCTCCATTGCTTTGGCATCAGTTACTGGAAATTTATTGTGGTCCTTTGATGGTGTTGTGTTTCCTTGATTTATACTGTTCCTTGTATTTCTGCATTGTTGTCTGCACCTTTTAGGAAGCAATCATCTCTCCCAAACTTTCTGGATTGGCTTCAGTAAGGAAAGACCATCACCTGCAGGGAGGGGGCTTGGGAGGCACCAACTAGGGGAGAACACAGGAGCACTCTGTCTAGTGGCATGCAGGTTTCTAAGTCTAGAGTGTGTGGTGGCTCTAGGTCTTGGGTTTGCAGCGAGTTGGGGGCTCAGGCTACTCTGATCTGCAATGTTGGCAACTGTGTGGTCCTTGATGGCAAAATCTGTGGGGGGTCCAAGGTGGCTGTGAAGGATGTGGGGTCCTCAGCAACCCCTCTGAGTCCAGTGGTGAGTATGTTTGCATAGGTGACAGGGGTCAGGGACAGTGGCATGCATGCATATGGCTGCTAAGGCCAACTTTGGGCATGTGTGCAGCAGTGGGGAGCAGCAGAAAGCATTGGGGTTAGCTGTTTGTGCACACATGTTTGCAGCAGTTGTCCACAGGCACACACACAGCAGTAGGAGCCAGGTCTGGTGGCAGAGGGGTAGGCGATGAGTGCACACATGGTAGTCATGCTGTTTCCCAAGGCCAGGGTACCCACAGTGGCACTAACTGGACTGGCTTCCAGGGGGTGGCAGCTCAAGAAGCTGGAATCTGCAAAAGCAAAATCTGTGGCACCCTCAGGGGTGAAACTACATGGGGTTCATGATGGCTGCAATGACTCTTGGTTTCCTTTAGCAAAAGCTACTTGGGTTCTCTGCAGAGCAGGTCACTGGGGTCCACAACCATAAATGCTGTAGGGTCCCCAGTGGTAAAAACTGCTGGGTGTCCATGGCAGTCACAAGGACTGTTGAGATCTTCAGTGGCAAAGGCTGCTAGGGTCCTCTGCAGAGAAGGCCACTGGGGCCCATGGTTGCACCTACCACATGGCTGATATTGACAGCCCTCAGCCTTAGTCTTTGTTCCTATCAGTCTCCAGATATCTCAGCTATGCCAATTTCCCTAGCAATCTGGGTGGGGTAAAGTCAAAGCAGATCCTTCAAGCAGTGCCCCAAAAGGCTGGGAAAGCTGGTCATTCATTCTGCTTTCCTTTTCCTCTGTGAGGAGAGCTTGTGGTGCTGAGCTGTGCCAGCCTGGGGGATGGGATAATGCTGGCAGCATGAAATTATTCTTCCTAGCCTTTCTGTGTAGTTATTCTCCAGGGTTTTTTTTTGCTACTCTGTGTTGCTGCAGCTTCTTAACTGGACTCCTGAGCTTCCCCAGAGCTATTTTCACTCATGGATAGCTATCTAATTGTTTTCATGTGGAGATGAAGGCTGGAATCTCTACTCTGCCATCTTGCTGATGCCACTCTTCTCTCTGGGGTGTGGGTTTTTTAAAAAAGTAATTCCAGTGAAACTTGGCAGAGTTTTGTGGCTATTTCTCATTCTTTTGCTGCTCTGCTAACAAGCTGTTATTTTCACTAACTCCAATCACATTGAAATCTCTTTTGTCGGATTGACAAAAGAAAGTTCAAATTCATGAGGCATTTATAGTATCTTTATATTAAAAGAACAAACCAAAATATCTATATTAAAAGGTTGTACAGTTGGCTTCTGTGTATTTCAGGAGAAGACCCACATTTTTTACCAAGACCTCATGATATAACTTCAAACAAAACTTAATAACTATTTTAATAAAGAAAAAAATTGCATTTTGTGTCTTTGGCAACATGGGACAGATCTAGATTAAAAAATAAACTATAAAACCAGCTATTCTTCCCAATATTTCCAAGTATCTGTATATTTTGTATTCTTTAGATCTTTGAGGTTTTCAACCATGTGTTTTGTATCATATAACATAATAATTAAGTATTGAACAGCTTAAACTACTTTATACCTAGACCATTTGTACTCATTCTATTTATATTGTTTATTTCCAGAATAAGATTTGCCATTGCATAATGAAATAAGAAAAATCTTCAGCACTTTAGAATCATTAAATGTAAAGTCTAGAAAAGAGGTAGAAAAATTAAATTATTAAAGGTAGAGTAATATTGTTCTTTCCTAATACTTACTGGTGATATTCAGTTTCTCAAGTTATTGTGTTACACAGGAATTCTTCTCTTCATTTTAGCCAGTTAACGTGCTTGAGGAATCATTTAATGCACTCCCCTCCTCTCTGAATACCTTCAGGTACTTTCGCTCCCTTTCATGAAAACATACTGAATCTAGTATTTCTCTGAACTGACAAGGGAAAAGCAGAGAAAATAGAGAAACAGATAACAGGAAAAGAATGAGAATGAGACAGACATTGACAGGATGAGGAAGGAAACAGGGACAGTTGAGTATATGTAGATATGGGATTTTAATATTGTTTTAAATACCTTCTGAATTTCTGAAATATTATTTTGACTTCTTCCTCTTTGGTTTTGTTTATCATAAGATAGTATGTTGCTGTGTAGTAAGTACCTTTTGATGAAAGCTTTCTATTTGTATTTCTTTTGGAAATTTTAACTACTCACTTTCACATATGCCAGAAAGTATGATTGGATACAGACTCATGAAATCATAGCAATTTATTGACTCTGATTCCATGCTCCATGCCTCTTTACATGCCTGAGGACATGCTACAAAAACAAAGTCAGCAACACATGCATGACAGTCTCAAGGACAGATGCTTAGTGGGAAAAACTGTTCAACATCCAAGCCCTTCACTGTGCCCTGAGGCACTGCTATATAAAATAGAGCGTTATGTGATTGGTGAAAGAAATGGATCAGCAGGACTCCGTCAGCTATGACATGTGGCATCAGGAGATGACTGTTTATCACTGTTGTGCTGAGCTCTTGACATTGTTTTCTGCTTTGGCTTGATAAATTTGATCTCTGTAAATCCCAGATACTTTTTCACAAGGAAGGGCTTTTCAAAAAAACACTGCCAGATACTTTTGTTGTGAGAAAATGCTGATTGTTTTCAAATGATCTTGTCCTTAAGGGAAAATTGACTTGAGGGAACTTTTTGTAAATTGCGTAATGGGAAAAAAATGAACTGTCAGGGAAAGATGTTTTCCTTGACTATCCCTTGCCCTATTGTGATCCTGATAGATTTTTCATGGTGGCATTACTTCCAGCATAGGTTAAACTCACAGTTATCTTTAGAGAAAAATTTGAATTATGGCATTATTTGGGGGGTTTCCACTAATAAAAAACTGGGCTTAATTTACAATTAATTCAGCTTTTTCTAGCCAACAAGTTGGTGACACTGAATCAGATTCAAACTCAATATTCTCCTAAATTAGATAGGGTATTCTATATACTTTCTGGTCATCATTTTTTCCATATATACATATTTTAGTATACTCTTTGCAATCAAAATAGTTTGAAAGACCAAATAAATAACTTTAGTGAAAGATGATAGAGTCTCATAAATTAAGAAAGTACAAATCAGAACACAGGAGGAAAATTTTGGAGTCCAAATAAAAATAAACAAGCAAGCAAACAACTCTAGGTCCAGCATGGTGCACAGTTTCCATGTAGCCTTTAAATAGCTAGTAAAAGTTATTGTTGATGACTTATATAAACATCCTTAAAGCACCACATTGAAAACTTTTAAATCTCCTCTGTTTCTAATAAAACTTCTATTTCAAACCACTATACAAGATGATACTGCACCCATGAAATCAAGTGAATATTTTCAGTATTTATCATATAATGATAATATAAATGTTAGAATTCACAGAGTTCAATAACTTATAATGAACAATTTCATATAAATGAACAGGAAAGCACATACTTTTAGTCTGATGCAACATAAATATTTTTGAAAGATAATGGCAGAAACATGTGGATGTCATTAAGGAGAATATGTATATTTAGACAATATGCTAAATAAATATTACACAATAATTTACATTTACTGATAAACATTTATATTTCAACTACAGTTTGTAAATTATATGCAAAGTACAATAACGTGAGCTCAGAGCCCCAGTGTGATAGGAATTCATAGACTAACAACAAAATATACAAAATCAAAGTTCAAATCAAAAGTTTTTGATGGAAAATTACATCATCATCTACAATCTCTTCCTTAGACCACATTGATATTTTACACGTTAGAAAATAATGCCAAAGATATACGTATTACATATTTTTATACATGTATAAAATAGATATACATTTTATATATATTAAATACATTCATATATGTATATGAAAAGTGTTGCAAGAGACAAGTTACAGCACTTAACTAAGGCTTAACTCACACATGCTTTCTTAATGAAATCTCAGATGCTAAAATTGTGCTATACTCAACTAGACAGAAGTACCAAAAATAGAAATAAATACCAAAAATAGAAATCCTCCAGCTCCATCCAATAGTTGATTATTCTTAGATTTAACAAGGAAAATCTGCACTGTGACAAGGTTTATTTGAGATCATCTTACGTAATTTGTCTTTGTTGAATTAAGTAATTAAAGGAACATATCATTTTATTATTACATGAAAAATCTGGGGCCCAGAGACTCAATTTTTAACACATTAGGATCCTTCAAAAGCTGCAATTACAATTGTATAACTCCCACACAGAAGAAAAATAATTCAATGGAAATCTGAATTACAACATTCCTGTTCCTTGAGATTTTCTTTTAAGATTTCCACAAACTTTCAAGCGTAATCAAAAGAATTAGTGAAACTCAATGTGAAAAAAATTTGAGGGTTTTTTTTTTTTAATGATTATTCCTGGTGTCTTTAGCACAGAGGTGTGATTACAAGGTAAAGAATTTAGTGCTAGAAAATCTGGGATCAAATCCCACCTCCAACTATTAGAGAGAAAGTTACTTAACTAAGCTGAGGCTAAGTTTATCTACATGTAAAATGAGTATATCCATATCTGCCATATCTCCTTTAGGCCTTTTTCAAAGACCAAAGAAATTGCTCCTATGAAAGCACTATGTGAACTGCCAAACAATAAATATGTTATTATTTCATTATCACATTCGTTAATAATGCAATAGAAGGTTTATGTTAACATAAACACTAGCACTTACACATTTGAGTTGCTAATTTATTCCTGCAACTTTTCAGTCCCTGGAGGAAAAGATCATTGAAATTATTTTCCTAATATTGTAGTTATATTAGGGAAACTGCCCCCTAGAAATTATACAGCATACCACTTATAAGAATATTTCAACTCAGCATGGTAGGTAAGTATTTATATTACTTTAATCATTTATAATTCTTCTTTTCCCACGTTTTCACTCAGAATTCTCAGATCATCAATATAATTTTTAAAAAAGGAAAAAGAGAAATAATGTACAGTTTTTCTAGTTTATCAATATAGTGCTCATCTGCTAGGCCAATTTACTATAAATCATAGAGCATAGAGTGGAGAAATGTTTAGTCATGGATCTACCATGACATATGATGGATTTTTAAATTTACATTTTCTGTTTGAATGGGAACCACCGCAAGCTGAGAAATTAACAAGAAAATGAGTCCCTGGTAAAAGTGAATAAAATCCTTCCTCAAGCTTCACAGGATTTCCAAAGCTAAAGGTATGCTAAAAAGAAGCTCACAATTTCAAAATTATAAAACACTATAAGAAAAAGTCAGCAGGCATAACACCAAGGGAATTAGACCACCAAGAACTTCAATTAGTAATCCTCTCAGATGAAACTATAAAATAAGTATATTTGAAATAATTAATAAAATAGAATAATCAGTTAAAAACAAGAAAACACCTCATAAAAAAAGATTGGAGAGATTTGGGGGTAAAATAGAAGCATAGATTAGAACATAGGAAGACAAACAAATAGAAAATAGGAAAAGAGGGGTTAAACAGCATCAAGAATAAAATGAGGAGGGACTGGCCCAGAGGCATAGTGGTTATGTTCACACACTCCACTTCGGTGGCCTGGGGTTCACAGGTTTGGATCCTGGGTACAGACCTACACATCACTCATCAAGCCATGCTGTAGTGGCATCCCACATAAAATAGAGTAAGATTGGCATAGATGGTAGCTCAGTGACAATATTCCTCCAGCAAAAAGAAGATGATTGGCAACAGACGTTAACTCAGGGCCAATCTTCCTCACACACACACACACAAAAGAATAGAATGAGGAAGCTTAACTTTTGAATAATAGGATTTCCAAAATTAAAGATTAGACAGAATGCAGACAGGCAAAACTTGCAAAGATAATGATTGAGACGTTAACACATTTAAGGGTCTCCTTAAATCCTTGTTCCATGATGCAACAAGAATTGAATGTAATAAGTGAAAAAGAATCTAAAACTAAATTTATAGTAGCAAAAACTACAGAACTCCAAGAGAAAGGAGAACTTAAAAGCAACTAAAGAGAAAAGAAAAATTACTAGGAAAGAATTAAAAAAATAAAATGACTCTGATAGGAGTTTTCTCAAAAGAACAGTAAATACCAGGAAAAGAAAAAAAGAGAAAAATACATTCAAAATATTGAAAAAATAATTCTCAACAATTAATATATGTCTAGAAAACTAATCAATCAATATAAGGATGAAATTAAGGTAGTTTCAGACAAACAAAAATTGAGACGACTTGCCATTAACATACTATTTCTCAAAAAACTACTAAAGAATGTACTTAGGATAGGAACCAGAAACATGACAGTATTGAAAAAGGAAAGTTAAAAATTCATATCAGTCATTAACATAAATGCAAAAATCCAAAATAGCAATTCTAATTCCACAATACATAAAAAATGATAATTAAAAAGTGACTAAATTGTCTTTACCCCAGTAATACAAAGATTGGTTTTAGTTAGGAATTGTAGAAATGACTTTCACTACATTGGCAGATTAAAAATGGGAAACATGATCATCCCATTAAGTATGGTTAAGATTTTTACAAAATTAAATGTTCATTCATGATAATAATTCTTAGTAAACCAATAATATAAAAATACTTTAGCTCAATAATATAAAAATACTTTAGCTCAATAAACTTGATTAATCTATAATGATATTATTCAAAGTAAAGAACATGAAAAGTTATCTGTATAAATTAGGGGAAAAAAGGGTGTCCACACTCACCGTTTCTATTCAATATTGTTTGCTGAAGGGATGAAGGGATGAAACTCCTTACCAGATGGAAACTTGAATCTACAAGAGAGAATAAAGCAATAAAAAATGACAATTATGTGAACAAATATGAGATAGATATCTTTCCCTTCCCTCTTTATAATTTTTTAAAAACACAAATGACTGAAACAAAATTATAATGCTTTACTACTGAATTTTTAACACAGATAGAGCTAATGTATATGGCAACATATCACAAAGGTTGGGGGGGTTAGATGGAATTAAACCGTTAAAATCTTTTCACTTGTTACATAAAGTAGTCCATTAAAAACACTAACTGGACTGTGATAACTTATAGATGCATTTTATAATCTCTAGAGAAAATACTTAAAAATAATTCAGAGTTATAGCTAACATAAAGTGAAGTGGTATACTAAAAATATTTAATATAATGAAGATAGGAAAGGCTCAAAGGAACTAAAAATTAGGCAGAAGAAATAGAGAACAAAAAAGCAAATAGAGAAGAAATTGTAAGATGATGGACCCATATCCAACAATATCAGCAATTACATTAAATGTAAATTGACTAAGTTCTCCAAATAAAAAGCAGATTATCAGACTGAATTAAAAAAGCAAGACCCAACTATATGCTATGTATCTTTAAATATATAGGCACAAATAAATTGAAAATAAAACGGTAGAAAAACATTAATTATGCAAACAGTAAAGCTGAGAAGTTGGGAGTGACTACACAAACTCATATAAAAAGACAATATTACAAAAAATATTGCCAGAATTATAAAAGTATACTTCATAATGGTGAAAAAGGAAAAGTGAACATAATTACAATATGTAAACACACAAAACAATATAACATTATTTCTAGATACACTACATATATATGCAGTAAAAGTGCAAATAGTTTGGTCATAACATTTATGAAAGTGTTCATCTCCAGGAAGAACAGAAAGGATGGCACTTGAAATCTGGGAATATAAAACACTTCCACTTTATTTGTAATGATTAATTTATTTTTTTATTTTTATGTTTTTTGCTGAGGAAGATTTGCCCTGAGCTAACATCTGTGACAATCTTCCTCTATTTTGTATGCGGGTCGCTGCCACAACATGGCCACTGATGAGTGGTGTAGGTCCTTGCCCAGGAGCAGAACCCAGGCCACCAAAGTGGAGCACACTGAACTTAACCACTAGGCCACAGGCTGGCGCTGTAATGATTAATTTATTGACCAAAGAAGATCTGAGGCTAACAGAACTCCTGTTTTCATCTTGGCTAAATCTCAAAAACAATGTTGGGTTAAAAGAAGTACACAAGTTTTAAAAGAATGCATGGAGTATGATATAATTCATATAAAGTTATAAGACTTGCACAATAATATATATTTATTCTTTATGAAGTATGTATGTATAAAAAATATGAAACATTTGTGGGAAGATAAATACCAAATCCAAAATAGTGTTTCCCTCTGGACCAGATAAATTTTAGAATAAGGAAAGGCACAAAGGCAATTTCAACTGTAAAAATAACTATTTATTCCTTAAGAATGACGTTTTAAAAAAGCAAATAGTATGCACTATTTAGATGTCACCAGCCTAGATAAAGATGTATGGATACTCATTATATTATTCTCTATACTTTCTCATTTCTTGAAGTGTGTGTGTGTGTGTGTGTGTGTGTGTTAGAAGAAAAAGTGAAAACTGAGTTTTAGATTTCAGGTCTGTCAGGTCTTCATCAGGTATAGTGTAACCCAAATGAACCATTATTTCCTAGCTTCTGGGAGACTTTGCTTTTCTGTTTTACCAGCCTCATAATCAAACAAAGCATCATTAAGATTGAGAATAAAACATAAAAACTACTCTCCCAAGCTCTATCATTGCTCCAGATAAAGGTATTGATCATCTAATAATACAAGACAAACTATTTCTGGTTCCACTTTCTCTAAGCATCAAAACTATTGCTATAGCTAATACAGTTATTAACTTTAAAGGAATTATCACCTTCAGGAAAGTACAAGCATGACCTTTCCAGCAAATAAATTAAACAATGCCATCCAGTTGATTCCCAATCAAAAATACTTTGTTGGTCAGTTCATATTTCTAATAGTTATCCTCATAGTAATGAAATAATCACGTTACAGGAAAGAGGAAATCCTAGAATCACTATCATCATGCATAATTGGATTACATGAAAATCAAATGTGCTCACAAATCAAGGAAGACTTTGACCATAATATCATTAAATCACTCTACTTTTTTGTTTTTTTTGAGGAAGATTAGCCCTGAGCTAACTATTGCCAGTCCTCCTCTTTTTGCTGAGGAAGACTGGCCCTGATCTAACATCTGTGCCCATCTTCTTCTACTTTATATGTGTGACGCCTACCACAGCATGGCATGCCAAGCAGTGCCATGTCTGCACCCGGGATCCGAACCAGAGAACCCCGGGCCACCGAGAAGCGGAACGTGTGAACTTAACCACTGCACCACCGGACTGGCCCCTACTTTTTTAATACAATATATATTTTATTCTTATTTTGTTATTTTACCATCTAGAGGTAAATGCTAATGTTCCAGTCTTTAAGCAATCATTAAGATAGGTGTGATATTTATGCCTTCCTCAACTCCATCATCATTCTCCATCCCTTTTTTGGTTAAATAAAAGAGAGAGTAGAACCACATATGCCTGTATTATAATTTAGCTATTTCATGTTCTGTATCTTGAAATGAGTAGTGGGTCCATGGGTGAATACATTGGTTAAAAAATCACCAGGCTGGACAAGTTGAATTCATAGAACAAAATATGTGAATATATGTATATTTTATCTCTTTATATGATAAAAATATAATATTGCCAGAAAGTGTCTAATATCGATTACTCAGATAATACATAAAAATAAAAATAAATTAAAAACTAACAAGAAAAAGTTCTCCTTGACTATCAACTGCCAATCCAAAGTTCTCTCTTGGAAGTATCTATGATCATGAATTTACTATGTATAGATCATTTTATACATACATGCATGTTGTTTCCTATCTCTCTGTCTCCCGACCTCCCCTCCCACCTTCCCTCTATTTACATAAGTCGTATCAGGTTGTGGATATCAGCCTTCACTTTACAACTTTCACTATATTATATGTCTTGAAGTTATTTAACTGTTAATGATATTCCATGTTTTATTTAGCCATTCTTCTATTGACAATCTTGGTTATTTTTATGTTACCCTACAAGAAAAAAATATTTCTATACCTCTGTTGTACATAGCTCCTTGGGGATATTAAAAGTTTTTCTCTAGAGTAAAAGTGAAAAACATTACTGGATCTTGAGGTATGTGAATATTAACTTTGAATAGATAATGCCAAATTACCCTCTAACGTGACCATAATAAATTATAACAGGGTATGGAACTGGCAGTTTCCCTATGCTCTCAGAAACACTTGGTATTTTATTTATTTATTTATTTATTTATCAAACTGAAAGATTAAAACGATAAAACATGAATTTAATATCCAATGAGAAAGAGGACTTTTAAAATTTGTCATTGGTATTTTATATATATATTTTTTTTAGGTAATTTTGTTGAGATTATAATGGTTTATAACATTGTGTAATTTCAGATGTACATTATTGTTTATCAATTCCTGCATACACTTCATCGTGCTCACCCCTAGTAGTCTAAATTTTATCCATCACCATACATATGTGCCCCTTTATACCTTTCACCCACCCCCAACGCTTTCCCCTCTGGTAACCAATAACCTGTTCTCTTTATCCATGTATTTGTTATCTTCTACATATAAGTGAAATCATGCAGTCTTTGTCTTTCTCTGTCTGGCTTATTTTGCTTAACATCACATCCTCCAGCTCCATCCATGTTGTTTCAAATGGGACAATTTTGTCTTTTTTATGGCTGAGTAGTATTCCTTTGTGTATGTATATATATATATGTGTGTATATACCACATCTTCTTTATCCATTCCTCTGTAGAAAGGTACTTGAATTGTTTCCACATTCTGGTTATTGTGAATTGTGCTGCCATGAACATAGGAGTGCATAAATCTCTTTGGATCATTGATTTCAAGTTCTTTGGATAAATACCCAGTAGTGGGATAGCTGGATTGTGTGGCATTTCTATTTTTAATATTTTTAGAAATCTCCACACTCTTCTCCATAGAGGCTGCACCAGTTTGCATTCCCACCAGCAGTGTATGAGCATTCTCTTTTCTCCATATCCTCTCCAATATTTGTTGTTTTTTGTCTTGGTAATTATAGCCACTCTCACTCGTGTAAGGTGATATCTCATTGCAGGTTTGATTTGCATTTCCCTAATAATTAGTGATGTCAAGCATCTTTTCATGTGTCTGTTGGCCATCTGAATATCTTCCTTGGATAAATGCCTGTTCATTTCCTCTGTTCATTTTTTGATCAGATTGTTTGTTTTTTTGTTGTTTATTTGCATGAGTTCTTTATATATTTTGGAGATAAAAAAAAAAAGACCCTTGTCTCAGGTATTTTGTATTTCTTACATAAATGACCCAATCATATCTTTTGCTCATATTACTTTAGTTTTTTTTTCGCATATTTCTTGGGAAGAAATTTATATATATTCTGGATAGTAATCTTTGCCAGTTATTAGGATATTACCATACCATATTTCCAGTAATACTATAATAGTTTACTTTGTGCTAAAGTAGAAAATGGTTATATAATTACATTTATTAATATTTTCTTTCTTTAGGAAGAAAACTTGTCACTTGTTTAAGAAGAACTTCCTTATCACAAGGTCAAAAATATTTCTGCTTTATTTTTTTCAAAAACATTTACAATATCACTTACTCATTACCTTATTTATTTATTTTTACATTTTTATCTTGAATTCATCTGGTGTTTATTTTTGTGTGTATGAATGAGTTGGGGTAGGTCTTGAGACAGTTCTCCACAGGTCTCTCATATCTGTGTCATGCAAGCAAGGTTACAATTGTCCTTTGTTACAGATTATCTTCAAGGATGCTACTACAGTGAACAGTAAACAATCTTTGCATATGAAGATAATGCTTCCCCCCTGAGCAAAGGACAATATGCTTACTGCCCATAAGAATAACTTATAAGATGGGGCCGGCTCCGTGGCCGAGTGGTTAAGTTCGCACGCTCCACTGCTGCGGCCCAGGGTTCGGATCGTCAGGCCACATTGAGGCGGTGTCCCACATCCCACAACTAGAAGGACCTGCAAGTAAGATATACAACTGTGTACAGGGTGGGGTTTGGGGAGATAAAGCAGAAAAATATATATATATATTGGCAACAGTTGTTAGCCCAGGTGCCAATCCTTAAAAAAAAAAAAAGAATAACTTATAAGAATAGGTTCCCTAAGCAAAGGATCCCTCTCTGTAATGCAACCTGCTTTCTGGCAAGTGGCCTCTGGGCCTCTTTGCGGAAACCTGTAGGAATTGAGCATTGGGAAACTGATGCAAAAATTGCAACATTCTGGCCACTGCCATTGCAGTGAGTAATAAAATGTATTTCATCTCTGACTCCAGAGTCTCATTTCTTCTACCAGCATCCATGAAACTGTAGCAGGCTAACATGTTAGCTTATAAATAAGGGAAAGTCACAGACCCTTGACAATTTTTGAAAGTTTGGAAGCTAATTTTATGTTTTTGTAAATCAATACTAATTACCGTAAAATTATTACCTTCTAGCCTTCTCCTAGTGAATTGAAATGTCACGTTGATCATATATTAAATTCCTTGGTGATCTATTTTATTGGTTTTAATCGTGTTATCAGTTTATTCTCTTGCATCTTCTAAGTCGATTTGAAGGTAGTTATTGCAATGGGGATAGAGGCTGAAAAAACACAAGTTTATTCGATGTCTATTTAACTTCCATATTTTCTTCCTGGACAAGCTAAAGTAATCATAAAAATATGACAAAAGCCAAGATAAACGAGGAGACTTGGATAAAGCAATTTTAAGAATCTCAATGAGTTCCAGGTTCTTTTTTTTAAGTAAATTATATCCAGTGGTAAGCTGGTAAAATTTTAACTAACTCTCCGGAGTGAAAGGTGTGGGAGGAAGCTCCGATTGGCAGCATTCTCTCTTTACATTGTGTAAATACTCCCATCATGGTCAATTTCAAGCTACCAACATGACATTACTGAAAATAGAGTTAGGAAGAAATGAACAGTAGCATACCATAATGCAGTATTTCCACCTGACAGATACAATAGATATAAATAACCTCAGGAACACACAGTAAAATAATTAGGAAATAATGTCTTATTTTTATTATATGTTTATACATTTATTTTTAAACAATAGCTATGTTTAACAAGTGCTCGCAAATTCCTGAAAATTTAACAATCAGTTCTCATGATCCAGAATGAGCTGGCTCTAGCATACCACTGATTGTTCAAGGCCTACGGAGGAAACTGGATGTGACGTCTCTAAATCAGCATTTGTGACCTTCTAGAGAGCATGAAGAATAGAAGTAATGTCAGAAAAATATACGAGGAAAGATTAAATTAATAATTCTACATTCAAATAAAATGCATACCTAAATAATATAATTCACATTGTCTTTGAATTTATTTCCAGAACAGAAGGAAATGGAAAACAGACTAGGTAAATTTCATTCACAAAATATTATCCACTAGACTGATCACATCTTTTTCCTAATTTCTGCTTATGACAGGACATTGGTAAAAGGCTTTGGAAAACTGGAATGACAATATCTTTCAGTTACATCCCATTCTGCCTTGACTATACAGATGCTGCCTAACTTACTTTTATTTAAAGGGAATTAACATCCTTGTCTCTACCATGCTCCAATATTTGTTTTGATTCTCTCTTTGAAGATTTGAATGTGCTGAAATGAACAGTAATTAGAGAACATCTGAGACCAAGTATTCAAACTTCCAATCCAAAAAGGAATTATTCCTGAGAAAGTTCTGAGTAAAGACAGCATACAGTAATGGAAAAAAGAATAATAACCTTAATTCCAGTGTGTGCTACCACAAATGCAGGAGTTCGTATGACATACGTAACTAATCTTGTTTTTATAAAGAGAGAGCCAAAAGCCATTTTAAATCATCAGATATTGATGGCTAGCCATGAACTATAAAGCCAAGCAGAAAACATGGCAAAAACTGACCTAATTTTCTTCAAAGAAGAAATAGGATTTCTAGAGGTTTCTTTTTAATCCTTTAATCACTGTCTTCCTGCACATCCCACTTCTTGAGAGTTGAGGAAGTTGAAACTTATTTTAACTGGGCAGTGAAGTCAGGAGGGAAATTTTATAGAAAGCTAATTAAAATTATAAACTTACAGGACAGAGCAGGGTATGACTGATTTTACACATCATAGCCAAACACAACATGGAAAGCTAAAGAATTTTCTTTCTTTAATTTAAGAGTAGGGAGTGAAGAAAGTTGAGACAAAAAGACCTCATGGAGGCAAAAACAAGCATATGGAAAAAGTTACTTAAAACATAAATGCTAAACTATACCAGAATGTTCAACAAGCAACTTATTTTTGCAGTCAAAGGCATAAGAAAGGAGAATGTAAATGGAGCAAAAAATGAAGATGAGAAAAACAAAATCAAACCAAGTGGGCTTTTTGGATGCTTGTCTAACTCCCACACTTATGAAAAAGTAGAATTTCTTTGATTTAATGAAAAGAAAAGAAAATATATCTTCAATGATTTTAAAGCATCCTAGCCATCACAATATGCAGTGCACTGACATCGTTTGAAGTGTGATTGCAAACATAGCGTCTTAAAGATTTGCATGACTTACTAGATGAATTAAAAATCAATACAGCTTTGATCCCTAAATCTTCTTAAGAGCTGATAAGTATTTTAGTGAGCAAATGCTGGGGTTTTTTTTTTAAATACTCTAGGTATTTAAGTGAGCTATGATTTTGATGACAGCATTCTGCTGCAAACACCTGGATATAACGTGACTTAAAAAAAAAAGAAAAAAAAGAGTTAATGTAATGCACACTAAAAGCTTTCATTTTGACCTGAGTACAATATAGTAGCATTTTTCACATGGATTGCTTCTGGTTTTCTTGAATAAAATTCTGTCCTCTTCTTGCCAATAAATACTACGCTGTGTCTGACATTTTATTTTCCTTGACAGGAGGAAAAGCAAATATAAATACTAAAGGGAAATTGGATAAAGTGAGTCAATGAGTATAATCAAGCAACCAAGATGTTAGAACCTGGAGAAATCATTTAGTTTACTAACTGTGAAAACTTTCCAGTTGACGTAAGATACTATATTGGAATTTACATGGCTTACGATTTGGACACAAGTAACTGAGTCCTCATCAGGAATACAATCGGGTGCTTAAATAATCATCATTTCTTCTTTTATTGAAATATGTGAAAATAAATGTAATCATATCACGTATAAATATAATCCCATATATTGAACCTAGTAAACTCAAAGCTATAAATTTCCATTATATTTTCTCCATTGAATACCTCATTCTTCGACTATTCTATATTATTCTAATATTCAAAGAGAGCATTTCTACTTCTCCTTACTTCTTTCATACAACATAAAATTCATCCACCATATCTGAAAAAAAAATAAAATCCAGTTCTTTCTCTGTGTTATATGATCCCACTGTTAGTGAGGATAATATACAGATAGTTGGTTTTTCTCCTATGTACAGTAGGCATAAACAGTTCATTCCAATTTGGGTTATCTCCACATCCTAATTGATTTTTTAAATTTACATCAACAAAATGCACTCTTTATGGTGCGTTTTATATAGTTCTCTGGCCTTTGACAAAGCACAGAGTTGCGTATCCACCACCACGGTCACGATACAGAACATTTCCATCACTCCCAAATTCTTTCTTGCCATCCTTTTATAATCAATCTGGGAGTTTTTTGAACCTTACACCATCCCAGTCCTGTAGCAGGCCCTGATTCTAGATACATTTCAGTCGTGTAAGAAAATAAATTCCTTTTGAAGGTTTAAGTTTGGGTCATGTCTTTTGTCACTTGAGTCTAAAAGATCTCTGATTTGAAACCCTAGGAAGAATAATTAATAAAATTAAGATTATTCAACCTATAAAAGAGATGCTTTGGAAAATGAAATCTGTCTTTGAGTACTAAAAGAACAAATATTTGATAAGTCCAGGTAGCAGAACTGGGATCAAAATTTTAATGTGGTATTCAAGAAAAAGTAGAAGAACATACTTCTAGGATTTTGTGAAAAGAATTAAAGCAATCTTTGAGCTTTGGCCTAAAGTATGTGCCTTCTAAGATTAACAACTTATGATTTTGTAATTCTATGAAGGGACGGTGACAAAACTTATGAATGAAAATGTAAAACACTCAGTGATTAAGAAGCTTTCATACAAAGAGGAAGTACCAAGGTGACTCAATACCGTGGAAAAATATAGACAATATCAGAAAAAAAAGATGTTCAGAGAAAGAACCAACAGGAGAGGAAGATGAGCACAGCAGGGTTTCAATAGTCCTGATTTTCACAGGTGCAAGACGTGAACCTCAATTTCATTTTTCCTACACCCTGTTAATATGTATTTGTATGACGATGGCAAAATCATTTATGTCCTCTGATATTCCAACCTGCAAATGAATAATAATAATAAAATCTCTATTGACTTCATATAGTTGCTTTCAAGACCAAATAAGATAATCCACTTGAAAGAATATTTTTAAATTATTCTAAAGTTTTTTCATGAACATGCCGTTATTTTTCTTTTTGTCATTATCATCACATGTGGATTTTAAAGAATGACTAAGTATAGAGAGATGTGTGTGTACTGGAAGAAGACAAAAGTATTTTTTTTATCATAACGCTGTCTTTATGCATACTTTATGCAAGAAAGGTCTTTTCATGCAAGTCAAGTTTGAGTGAAATTATATCATAGTGTTCAGTTCCTCCTTCCCACTATTCTCCCCAAATCCCCATGAGTCCCAAGAGTAACAGATGATGCCAACCATCTCAGGAGTTTTATTCATGCCCATCTTTGCTAAGACCCTAAGTAGATTTTCATGCAACAGCAGTGAACTCTCAGGTCAGATGGGGACATCACTAGTAGTGAGAAGACAGCATGGATGATTGACAAGGTCCAGAGCTGTGCTGCAGTGGCAGCTGTCTTATTCTTCTTGGAGGCAAGGAAAACTTAGATATTGAAAAGGAGAATTCCCAGCTAGGGAGTATAATTGCCCAAAAAGATGTTAATAAAAGCCTGTTAGCAAACCAGACAGGAGGCTGAGCATTCTTTAGCTGGGAGCATTTCCTATTCAGTGGCAAAATGAATAGGCTGTTTTGTTTGCAAGGGAGTTGCATGAAACATGAATATCAGGAAAATTCATTAAAACTCTAGGCCTGAGAGTGTATATAGCACTGTTGCTGAGCAACCGAAAAAGTTTTATTTATCCAGGAAAAGGCACATTGAGACAGGACATGTGATTGAAAATATACATGTATCCTAAATAATTGTACACAGAACCACTAGCAAAAACACAAAAGAAAATCAAGGCTAGCCTGGAATATATTTAGAAAAATGAGAATATCATAAAAGGCAACTATCCAAAGGGCCTAAAAAAGGAATTTCATGACTCATGAATCTCACTTATTGTGACACTGGAGTAACAGACAGTTTTTGATGAAGAAAATATAGATGAAATCGATCACTGAGTGGCATAAAAAGGTCAAATGAGGGGACACTAACAAAATATAACTAAGCAAATTACAAAGATAAGTCAAACACTTAAATGCAGTCACCTCACGCCTTTCTATTCTATGTTGCCAGCACCCTTCCAACATACCATACCTATGCCCACACATGCAGTTGAGGTACAGGGGTCATTAACGTCATTTTGAGGGAGGAAAATAACAATGTGGTGGTGACATACTGCAGAGCACATTCAAAAACAAGTTTTGGGGGCAGGCCTGGTGGTGCAGTGGTTAAGTTCATGTGTTCTGCTTAGGCAGCCCTGGGGTGTACAGGTTTGGATCCCAGGTGTGGACCTACACGCCACTCAGCAAGCCATGCTGTGGTGGCAACCCACATAGAAAGTAGAGGAAGATTGGCACAGATGTTAGCTCAGGGCCCATCTCTCTCACTAAAAAAAAAAACAAGGTTTGTTTTGCTTTGTCTTGTCTTGTTTAGCTACAGAGGAGGTTGTGTTGTGTACTCGTTTGCAATCACAAGACATTCGGGTGACTTTACTGATTTGCTCAGATTTTACTTAAAAGTATAACAGCAGTTACTGTTTATTGAAACTCTACTCAGCAGGCCAGCTCAGCTCTGAGACCAAAGGAGAACAGCCACGTCCAATCCCTGTGGATCTAAAGAAGAAACGGGAAGAAGAGGACTTAGTTTTCTGGTCTCCCCAGCACCAAACAAACAACATCAAAACAGTTTCAGAAAATGGCCAGAACTCAAATTGTCTCAATTTCAACAACATGTATGTACTTTGGGGATCACTCTGGAGCAAATGACAAATGTGCTCATGATCAAGTTCTTTCCAGCTGATACCATTGCTGCTTTGCTGGCCATCTTTTCCATGTTCCACCAGGAAGATTAAGGGAAAATCTCTGGGCACTGCTGGCATCATCTGCAAGGGGCCAAAGCTGCAAGTTTCTGCGAGAATGGCTGGTGTGAGATCGGGGTTAGTGTACCCCTATGCTTTACTTAGAGTGATGAAATCAATCTTCTAGATTTTACTTCAACACCTTCTCTCACTGGGATCTAAGCATAGACCCCAGCCAATGGGAAAGTCTATTCATTCCCATCCTTCCCTTTCGGTACCAAGACTCTTTGTCCAGCCTAAATCCAGTATCTAAAAAATTATTCTAGCACAGTTAGTGTGTCATCATTGTCATCATTGTCACTGTTATTGTTATTTTGCTAAGAGATTCCCCAAAACTACCTTCCTACCACTTTGTCAGTCTGCCAGATATGGTCAAAGCATGAGTCTTTTCCAGGAGGTTCCTCAACTCAGTGCAAATGACCTTCTTTGGGAGCCTCTCCCACCAGTTCACTGAATATGCTCAGATGTGCCTGAGCCCCAGCAATGGGCTGAATGTTTGTTTAGACACAAGCTGAGATCCCTAATAAGCATATTTATGTTTTGAAGCTGATAATTGGACTCATCTTCTATGAAGGTAAATATTTTTACATCCATTTCATACTAAAAACGCCCTGTTGGCTACCCACTGCTTGCATTAGTGTTTAAGTGCATTTCTTGGAACTTACATCAATAAGGGGTTCCATGAGGAAAAGTCAGATAAGATTGAGAAGGTTTATAGTCTACATTTCTCTACTGGAATGTTCAAATTTCCTTATTAAAACCTTTGCTCAAATAGAGAATTTAAAAAATTTTTCCAAAACCAATTAACTTTTACCTCCTTAATGACTCTTTCTCTAACAGCCTCTTGACCAAATTTCCTCACAGGCATATGTGCTAATTTTGAATATATTCGTTCTGCTATCATTATACGTACCACAATGTATGCTTTTTTAGTTTTATATTTTCATTTCGAAATAATTTCAGACTTATTAAAGGTTGCAAAAATAGTGCAAAGAATTCCCACTTACCTTTCACTAAGCTTGTCTAAAAGGTAACATGTTACAAAACCACTGGTAAGCACCAGACAGGTAAGCACAAGAATGAGAAAAGCAACAGTGATAGCATACTATTAAATAGTCTAGAGAAACCACTTGTCCCACTAACATCTTTTTATGATCTGGGATCCAACTGAGGATCTCATGTTGCATTTAGATGTCATGTCTCCTTAGTTTTCTCTAATTTGTTACAATGATTCTTTCTTTGCTTAGGATTCAAAACCATGACACATTTGAAGAGAATACCATTATTTTATAGAACAACCCTCATTGTACGTTTGACTGTTTCCCCGTGATTAAATTCAGGGTTTGCATTTTTGGTAAGAATTCCACATAAGTGATGTTGTATTCCTCTCAGTGCATCAAATCAGGAGACAGGTGATGGCAATATGTCTGTTCCTGGTGATGTTCACTTGGATCACTTGATTGAAATGGCGTCTACCAGGTTACTTCAATGTAAAATTACTTTTCCTGTGTAATTAATAAGTATCTTTTAGGTTGATATTTTGAGACTACCCAGTAAACCTGTGCCCCACATTTTTTCCAATTAATTCTAGCATTCATTGATGCAAGAATTATTGCCATATAGTGCTTGCCATATAGAGATTTCTATTTCCATCCTTCCTTTTCCATTTATTACTTAGAATTTTACTCTAAGAGAGAGTGCCACTACTTTATTTATTTATTCATTTATCTATAACTCTATGGAATCACAGATTTTTATTTGATTTTATGAATTACATTCATTATTATAATTATTTATTTTGTTGCTCTCATTGTCCCAGATTGGCCATTGGGAGCTCCTTCAAGTTGGTTCCTTTGTCCTTTCAACATGCAGTCTTATGAATTTTCCCTGATCTGGACCTGGATCAACCACTTCTGCAAGCTGGTCTCATTCCTTTAAATGGAGAATGGTATTTAGAAACCAAGATATGAAAGCCTGCTGAGCTCATTGCTACCGGGGCTTTACTGCTTCTCAATGAGCAAAGCTAGAAAACAAAGTGTATATATACATACATATCTCTGTATGTGTCTCTATACACATATATCTGATTTCAATCAAACACCACAGAGTTCATTCTAGTATTATGCAGTCCATATTTGTGACTCCTTTTCTGACAGTGAGAAACCTAGTTTTCATTGTCTACAATATGGTTACTCATAAAGTAGCTTCAGAATTGCTAACCCATAATCGTGTGAAGAAAAATTTACTGACTATAGTACCATATTTGTGTACATTCATTTTTGTCTTTGGCTTTACAATATCAAGTCAAAATACTGTTTTCCAAAGTTAATTAGGTTAATTGTTTTTCTTCCCTAACCTCTTAGTGTACCTACGTTGTCTGTAATACAATTGTGTTTGTTACTTACTATTTTTACTCTAGTTTGGGTTCTCCCTATGTCCTGGGTGATTTTAATTATTTATTTATATTTTACACAAGTGAAATATTACCAGTATACTAAAGTGAAACTAAGCAAAGAAGTAAGCTCAGAGTGCCGCTCCATCATTCTTTCTGTACCATTCGCTTCTTCCGATTCTTTCTACCTGTTTTCATACATCTCCTGTAGCTAAAAAACCTCATCAGTGTCTGGTTTATCCTTCCTGTGTTTATTTTTGCTCAAATAAGCAGATATCTATTAATTTTTTTCAAAAAACAGAATTTTGATTTAATAATTAAACCTACTTTTCTTCTATTCTCTAGCTCATTAATTTCAGCTTTTATGTCTATTGTTTTCTTTTTTGTGCTCTGTTTTGATTTCAATGTTGTTATTCTAGTTTTTAATGGAGTAATTAATTCACTTTTAATATTTCACTTTTACTATATTAAAAGTGTTTAGCGATGGGAATTTTTAAAATACACCCCATAGATTCTGATATTTTTTTTAAAGTCTATAATTGCAATTTATATCTTTCCTTGTATCTGAGAGTTTAATAAGTAGTTTTTAAATTTCCAGATACAGGAAGCTTATGGTTTATGATTTTGTTGAAAATTTTAGCTTTGTTGCATTGTGATTAACAGTATCATTTATAATAATTCTATTTTGTAGAATTTACTGAAGTTTCGTGTTTGTGTGTGTGTGTGTGAATGTGACCTAATCCATGTAACATTTTGGGATGTTACATAGACATATAAGAAAACGTTTATTCTCTTATAAGAGTGTAAAGTTCAATGTATATCCATGGAATTTACCTTATTGATTATGTTTTTAGTCCTTCTACCTTCTTACTTACTTTGTGTGCATTTCATCTAAGAAAGAGGAAAGCAGTCCCAGATATACAGGAAATAGACCTCGATACTGTGAAAGCTGACCTAGTGTTCTTATCTTGGCCGATTCTGTTAAACATAACTGAATATCTGACAAGGTCACTTGTGACTGTGATGAAGTGAAACAAAAACAAGACCACTTCATAATTTTGTCTAAGAAGAGACTTAAAAACACTATATAAGGTCACTATATAAACCATAAAATGCTAGATATTTCCCTATATAGCTAGTATGAGAAGCTTCTGTCCCTTTACCAGTTACAGCTTTAGCCTCACTATAATTGCCCTCCTTCTAGATAAGGTTTATTGTTATACAAGTAGAATTACCCTCACTTCCTGACAGCACTCTTCTATCAACTCTTCCCACATCTCCTAAAGAAGCCCAACTCTGATAATAAGCCATTGCTAACACTCTCTTATTGGCACACTATGTTTCCCCACACTGTGCAGTTTCCCTCATTGCGCTGACCATTAAACTCAACTAGTTCAGCAACAGATGTTACTGGTGGTCTTTGGCTGGAGGGCTTCACACGTCTTATACTAAGAGTGGTCTGTTAAAGTCACCTGTTGTCTGTGTGTTTCTATCTATGTAGTTTGTTTCATAGAAGTGGTTGCTGTGTTACTGGGTGCACAAATATTCTTAAGTGTTATGACATCATTGTGACTTGTGGTGACTACATATATTGTATTTAGGAAGGTTTGACTTTTTGTTCTAATGGATGTATTTGTACATATATATTTTGAGGTCCTTAATCCATTGTTTCCTTATTTTATCTTTTATTCTCTGGCTTTTCAGCTTTTAATAGGATCCTTAATTTCCATCTATTGCCTATACAGCAATAAACGAGCTTATTCTATTTTAATTTTATCTTTCTCTTCTCCTCCCTTTTTAAGCTGCACTTTTCTACTTTGTCACAACAATATTGGCCATGTTTATTTCATCCTCATCTCTAACTTTGTTTTAAACTTTGACGTGTATGTGTGTGTACATGTCTGTGTGTGTGTATTTCTCACCATTAACCCTTTTACTGTAATATTCCCAGTCATCTCTTGGAGGAGGAAATTCGTCCTCTAGTAAATTTTTAAAGAAAAGCTCACAGGTGTAGAATTCTCTGTTTTGTATGTTAAAAACTTTTCCTAGAGCCTTGATGTTTGAAGGATAGCTTAGTTCAATGTAAAATCCTTGGTTCACATTCTCTTTTCTTGAGTTTTTTAAAAACTGCTGCCCTGTTGCTGCCTTGCTTTGTATGATGCTTTCAAAAATTATGATGCCAGTCTAACTCTTTTGCTCTTTTTAGTATTTGATTTTTACTTTATCTTTGAAATCTAAGTTTTAGGATATGTCTTGGGGTTGATTATTCCAACTTACTTTTCCCAGGTAGCTCATGGAAACTTCCAACATGCAGATTCATGGCTTATTTTTATTTTTGGAAAACTTTCTTAGATTATACCTTTAAATATGAGTTCTGTTACATTATTTTGTTCTTTCATTTTCTTCAGAGATATCAGTTTTATAAATATCATTCTTCCTTTGCATATCTTCTGTTTCCACCATTTTTTCTCTGACTTATTTTAAACTACTTTCTTCATCGCATTTACATTCTGTTGGTTGCTTTCTTAACTTTCTTCAATGTTCCTTGTAAAATT
The DNA here is from genome assembly GCF_037783145.1 of Equus przewalskii. Taxonomy (NCBI): domain Eukaryota; kingdom Metazoa; phylum Chordata; class Mammalia; order Perissodactyla; family Equidae; genus Equus; species Equus przewalskii. Next base: position 101,836,792 of record NC_091832.1, on the reverse strand, counting down.
TTTATTTGAGACTATTTTCTGTTGCACACTTTGTAGCTTAGTCTTCATATCCAGGAAAATTTTTCTAATATAATTGTTTTCTTCCACTTTGGGGTTTATTTCTGGTCTTAGTTTTTGAATTTCTGATTCAAAATGTTTTTCATATCCCCAAATGTTTGTTCCAATATATCTAATTCAGTTTAGAGTGTTGCGTTAAAGGTTTCTTCTGTGTCACAATTTTGGGGTGGAGGGTAAAATTTTAATCAATTAGATGTGTTGGATCACATTTTGACTTTTTGTAATAATTCTGTATGGATCTAATTATTAGTTTCCTGTGACATTAGGGTAGTTTAAAGACTCCTAGTTCAATAAGGTCCTCTTCTATCAGTCCAACTATTTTAGTGGATTTTTGGGTAGTTTTGGGGGATGGAGAGTAAAGTTGTGCATATTTCAATTATTTGGTTCTCTTCTGTCTTGCAGGACTCTAAGATTCCCCTTTAGCTGCTTTTCCTCTTCAACACCCAGTTTCCAAAGGGTGCTTCTTCCTTTCTTTCCATCTTTGTTTCTTCATTGAAAACTATGCATCTCAAAGACTGCTGCTTCATACCATGAATATTTTAAAGTCCCTTCTCTGTAGTTTTTCCCTGATTTATTAGGACATTTTAAAAATACTTTCACCTTGAGTGTGGACTAATTCTTTCTGGTGATGGTTTCAGATCAACTTCAGGCCTGTCTCTAGCCCCCTCTTCTCTATCCTTCATGATGAATCTCAATCAACCTCCACCTGGCTCCCCACCACCACCACTTCAGCATAAGATCATTTACTGAGATTTTATTCTCTTTTATTTACAGTTATAGTCAAGTTTGGGAATTCTCTGTTTTCAAACTATGCTGAAAATGCAGTTTTTGTGTAATTTTACTTTTTCCTAAAGCTATGCTGTATTATTTTTGGAGAAAATATTGAGAGAGGCATGACTTGGCTGCCTTCATTTTCTTCAGCTATTTACAGGTCTGTTACAATCCTTGCCAGCCTGTGATGACTTGCATGAATATAGGAATCTTTGAGAAAGTATAACACATATTTACCAATTAGAAGTTATTGGTATTTTAAAGTTATACTTAACTCATGACAAACTAAAATAAATTGCATTTTGATGGGTCTTTTTAATGCTTTGTTTTTAGCTTAATATATGTGACGGTTTGCTATTATTTTTGTTATTGTTGTTCTTGTTATTACGTAGGCTAATTTCTTTGGCACATGTTTGATTCCTACCAGTAGCATACATGGCAGACTGTCTATTCAATAGCTATTTTTCTCTTCTTCTAAGTCTGTTGAGTCCTGATTTTCATTCTGGTGTTTACCTTTGTCCCATTTAAATTGCGGAAATAATGATTGACAGGCTAAACAGGATTATCCCACTCCCTTGACTGCCCACTGAAACCTGAAAAGAATTCTGCTGGAGAGATCCTGTGAAAGTTTTTTTACCATAAATATTGAGACAAGGAAAAAACTATCCTTTTTCTGCCTCTGCATGTTAGAGTGTGAAGATGAGACATTTAGACCTGCTGTGATCATGTTGCAACTATGAAGGTAACTAATACTCTTAGTATTGAGTGAAAAGAACCTGGTTTGTAATGTGGAAATAACTTGAAGTTTTAACCAACTTTTAGTTTGTCTTACTTTCAGACTTTTTTTATGTCAAGTAATAAATTTATTATTGTTTAGGATAAATTGAGCTGGTGTTTAGTATTATTTGCTAATAAATTTAATCCACATTATAGTTGTGTTTTATTTTTCCAGCCTTCTTATTTTACCAGTATTACAGTAAGAGGGAAGACTAGATCACATATTGAGGCTCCTTTGGGTAGACGTTACAAAAAATGACACAAACTAAGGCCTAGATAAATGCTGATTTTAAAAAGGAATATCAAACAAACAGGAATCTTTTTGAAAATGTAGGGTTTTGCCAAGAAGCGAATAAGTACTTTTAATAGTTCTTAAAATGTTTATTTTATTCTTGAGGAAGAGTTCCCCCAAACTTTGACTACCCCCTTATTACTTTGGCAAACTCTTTTCTTTCCTACAAGTGATCAAAATTCCAAATTCATAGCGTATTAATTGATCGTTTTTTCCTGTATGCTACATTGTTGGTGATATTACCAGTAGCATTTCTGTCACATCTTCAGGATGTTTCCCATTTCAAGCTTCACTTAAAATACCTGCATTAATTTCATGAATTTCTGTCAAAAGGTATATTCAACAAACTTTGAAAACCCAATGTGTTCAAGAAATCATCAGAAAATAAACAGGATGTAAAATAATACCACCCTTTCTTTTGAAGTTCATCAGATAGAAGCTAAAATTTAATATTTGAATTTTCCATTAAACTTGAGTCCATGGTAACTTCATTTTATTGCAAATGTTTGCCATTAAAGTCTACTAATAAGGACATTCCTTCATATATTCAAAAGATTAGAGATGTACCGTATGGAAACCTCAGAAATTCTTTTATGTTTCTTTGTTTTTCTGAAAGTTTGATTAAAAAGAGGCAATCCGTGGAGCAGGAGGGAAAGCAGAAGGCAAGTGAAAATAGCCTTTCAAGGAGAAGGAAGCATTCACCTGTGTCCAATGCTGTAAAGAAGCCAAAAGACAGGAGGATTAAGAACTGGCCACGGGATTCAGCAAATAATGGACATTGGAGACTTTGATAGGAGTAATCTCTGTAGAGTGAGCGAGGGAGCAGAAAGTCCATAAAGCCCATGAGAGAATGAGAGTAATTACAAACTGTGAGTACAGATAATCATGTTGTCACATTTGTTTGAAAAGGGATCAGGGAAATGGGATAATAGCCAGAGGGAAATTGGGGGTGGCAGTCAAGGGATGTTTGTTTGTTTGTTTTCATTAGAAGGCATTATAGATTTTTCTTGTTGTTGGAATCTTTTTTGTTTGTTTTTTGGAGATTTTTCTTGTTTTTTTTGGTAGGCTGGTAGTAATAATCCAATAATGGAAGGAAATGATGAAGCAGAAGGAAAGAGCAGAATTGCTGGAATGTGGTCTTTGAGTGAACAACAGAGAAAGGATTCAGTGCAGAATTATAAATACTGGCTTGGATACAGACAATTCAGTAACAGGCAGAGAGGCAGAGTTCACGGTCACAGATGATGGGACTAATGTGATAGGAAACTATAATAGATCAGCTTGATTGCCCCTTTCATCTCTATGAAATTGAGAATAAATCAGGAAGTACCAAAAGTTTGGTCAAAGGGAAGAAGTTATGAGAAAGACATCCAGGAGAGAAAAGGTCTAGGGAAATAAAGTGTGATTGATGGGGAACCGTAAGGACACATTTGAGTTTAGCGGTCATGACAGTTGAATACATGATACTTGAAATAGAAAAGTATGAAAACATACAAGTGCAGTGAATGAGCTTAGAATGTTTCAGTATAGCCTACAGTGGGTATACGAGTATTAATGTATTTTCTTGTTCTGAAGGAATGAGAATACTGCTTTAAAAATACATTTTATTAAACTTCTTACATAAAGTGATGATTCACAGAAGAATAGATTTATTCTTTAATGTGGGCTTCCCATTTCATGTCCAGGCTCCTATCACCAATTTATCTATAAATATACCAGTCTCTTTTCCTTTCCCTTAGCCACCCAACCTCCATAATATACTAGATTTTGCAGATTGTCATATTTAAACCCTTTGTTCTAATCCCTTAGTTATTCAATTACCATAATTTCAGGCCACAAACTTGTGTATAAAAGAAAAACTTTATATTAAAAATTTCCATAATTCAACCGAATCTCTTGAGCTCACATTCTACCAGATTGTCAGTAATTATTATCCTTCAGTTAGGAAACCCTCTCCCAATTCCCCTCTTTGCATCTAAGTTCCTGAGAGATGACTTAGTGTCAAGATGTCATTTATCTCCTAACCATACTGGCATGTGGTGAGCCACCAGGCCCTCCATTTCTTGGCCATGAGTCTTGAGGTTGATGTTTAGTCACCCTTCTTTCTAACCACAGAATCCTTTAGGACTATAACCTTGAGTCACCTCTTTCTCTACTAGACTAAGATTGCCAAAGGCCTGGAACAGCAGGGATGGGTGGAAGATGAGGGATGGGGAGATATAGAGAGAAGGGAGGACAGGCGGGAGTATATGCTCTGCCTCTTACTTTCCCCCTCCTTGCCCATCGCCTTCACCAATCCTAGGGCATCCATCTAAATTCAATAACGGAAAGAATTTCCCTGCCTCAACATTATGCCTGAATCCACTCTGTTATCCTCAGTTTTCCTCAGGGGCTAAACTTTTGATACTCAGAAGCCAGAAGAGATCCATTTTTCTCTGTTTTCTACGTGACTAATTCCAACATATCCCTTTTCTCAGGCCCAGGCCCAGAACTGTCAAGCTGCTATCCACACCACCATTATTGTCACCCAATTTTAAAGAGTAGAGTGCCCAGGTGTTACAGAAAATAGGAGGAGAGAGGGAGAACACTCAAAGTTTCAAAACTATTTTCCTGCCTGATAAATGTGATAATGATGGTTCCACATTTGCTGAGCTAGGAGGTGAGAATCAGAATGCAGAAGTACAAATAGAAATAACACTGGGGATGACTTCCCTGTGAAACATTATGCAAGGAAGCAGCACAAATGCAAGGCATAGTTACACTTCCAGCACTTACTTCTTTGAAATTGTCTCAGTTGTATTGCTGGAACACCATAACAAGAAGTATTCTCAAAAAAGCAGATACATATGTGTGTGTATGTGTATATATATGTGTGTATATATATATATATATTCATATATACATATATTTAAATCTGGCTACCTAACCAGGGTATGCTTCACCATAAAATCAAGTCAGAAAAAACTACAGTGCTTTCAGAATTTCAATCTCTGCTTTTAGTTCCAGCACATCTGCAGGAGTAATAAGTTTTGTGATTTCTTAGAGGCTTGTGGTTAACCTCGCAGCATGGAATGAATTATCTATAATTCCATCCTTCATTAAAACACCCCTTCCATGAAACGTGTCAATGAAGTCAGAACCTGGCTGGCCACGGATCAAGCAGAGCACTGACCATTCACTTATTTTCTTCCATTATATTCCTTACTTGTAGCAAAATACAGTCACTCATTCCCAAGAGTTTTAAGCTGTTTATGTTGTGCCTAAGTTAAGAACACCTATAATGCTGTAATTTGAACAGGGCAAACATATATATATATCCAAGTTGAATGCCATACAGCATGTGTAAACACAAATATCTTTGACCTCAAATGAGATTGAACGATTGAATGCAATCATTCCTCACTCAAACTGCACAAATGTATTTGTTTGAAGCACATTTAATAATATTTAGGAAAGTCTTTAACTCCTAACCCTGCCCACAAAATCTAAAGTCCCCAAACAGTGCTAAGTATGAGAAAAAACAAAGGAAAACATCCGTCCAAAAGTTGTTTTGGCAACATTAATTCCACATTTTCACTTCTGAGCACATGCAAATCACTCGTCTGCCATTCTCAATTCCTCCTTTCACCTCTTGCTCTTCACGACTTTGGGAAAAGTGAGAAAGTTTAGGTAAAGGGCATCTCTCCCTAATTTTTAAAGTCAATATCTCTACTACTGTGACATAATCAACCCTTAAGATCCCAAAATTATAAACACAGCATCCTCTCAGTTGAATACGTGAGGGGATTTGCCGAAGGCCATCGTGTAGACCCTAGCTGAGGACTGTAGTTAGCAGTCATTACCTTCCAACAGCTGTTGGAGATAAACAGATATATTCAGTATGTAATAATACTGAAATAACCGTATTTCATATATAAAATAGCAATAGGTAAAATAACAACAGAATTTTTACCTGAATTGAAATAGAAATCCAAAACTGAACTGAATGTACTTATAAGTAAGAATTCCATGAGCAGTTAATGACTATATTACCCTTCAAAATCTTAACAAAGGTTCATGGACCAATTTTAGGACAAAAGAAAAACAGTTACAAAAGGTGTTTATACAGCCTTTGAATATTTCAAATATTCAAATCTCACTTCAAGAAGAGATCATGTAGTTTAGTTTCCCTTCCTCAAAAATATGACGAACTGGGGCCGGCCCCATGGCCGAGTGGTTAAGTTCATGCACTCTGCTTCAGCAGCCCAGGGTTTCGCTGTTTCGGATCCTGGGTGTAGACATGGCACCGCTCATCAGGCCATGCTGAGGCAGCATCCCACATGCCACAACAAGAAGGACCTGCAATTAAAATATACAACTATGTACCCGGGGGGCTTTGGGGACAAAAAGGAAAAATAAAATCTTTAAAAAAAGAAAAGACTGAGGAATCCAGGATTTGCTAGGTCATTTCTTAAAAGAAAAAAAAAAAAATATGACGAACTTTTTCAGGTACTATAAAGGCTACTAATAAATGACTCTATCCAATTTACATAAATGATATTAAAAGGAAACATATTTTTAAAGTTCGAATGATTCATTGTTTTGAATAATTGTATTGCTACATATGCCAGAAATAATTATTAGAGTGCCAAACCACATATCAAAATCAGGTGTTTTATTTCCAGCTTAATATATACTGCTCATCTTTTTTACTCCCTATATTATTCTGGAATTTATTAATATGGAGTTTTATAATATTTATGATAAAATTTCTAGTCATTAAATGCAAATTTTTCTTAAACTGTTATGGTTTCTACAGCTGTATTTGGAGGTGTAGCTAGATGAAGAAAAATATTGGCTTTGTTGTAATGAGAAATAAGAATACTACTTAATAAGATTTACTACCATGCTATAGAAAGGACTTCTAATACAAGCAAGCATAATCAAATTGTGTCACAAACTATTTTTATACAGATGTTAAAACTTTTTGGAATTTATTCTAACCAAAGAGTCCTGGGATCTTTTTTTTTTTTTGGCACTGAGAGGAGTCTTGGCTAAAGAGTACCATAACTTCACTCCCTTCTCCTGTTCTAGAAGAATTCTTTCACTGATATATGAAGGAATCCTTGGACACATTCCTGTTGTTCGTATTCTCTTCAGAGTGGGGATTAGGTGTCATCTGCATTGATAACAGATTTATGCATTATACACAAGTTTCTTTGCTAAGCTTTCTTTTTCTTTTTAAATGATGGAAAACTTACAATAGTATTTTGGTTAACTGTCCTTATGCTCAAGTAAATTCTTTTTCACAACTGCAGTTTTTGTCCAAATAATGCTTCCATTATGCTTTTGGAACTGAAATCTATAAATGAGCTTTATCTTTACTACACGTGAATTATACCTAGGTTCAGGGAAAATAAAAAGATAAGTTTTAGGCATGGTGGCTAAAATGGTAGGGTTTTCTTAACACCCTTTTAAATTCCCTAGTTTCACAAGGGTTTAGCACAAAAGCAGTAAAGATGCATATTCAGGACGTTCTGGATTAAAAACTCTAAATCAAGACTGATTTACTGCCTACGCCAAGAAAATTCTAAGTTCTGTTTTTTAAAGATTAATTAGAGGATTGGTTCTATATGACCTCAGTGGGGGGTGCAGGGTCCCTGAACCAAATCACTTGTACTATGTGTGTGCATAGCACCGATGTGCCATGCTAAATGTAATTCTCCTTTTCCTCCTTCTGGTTTTTGAGTATTTTCAGCCAAGCATTTGTTTAAGCTATAAGCTTTGCAAAATCAAGAAAGAAAGGATCCCCAAGAGCTTTCATGCCATTGGGATTTAATCAAAGAAATCTGTATCACCACTTTCCTGATAGCTATCTCTGCTCTATCCTCCTTTGAACAGCAGCAGTATCACTTCTCTACTCTTCTTACAACAATATTTCATAGACCTAACTGCCTCACATTTTTTCAAGCACATATGTTGTCCAGCCAGTTGAATCACAAGCTCCTTGAATTTAGGGAAATTTACCTTATTCATCTTTCTACCTTACACATCATTTTTTAACATATTATATTGTAGATAATTAATATGGGTTAAATATGACTTAAAAATCTAACCGATTTCATTCCTTCTTATAAGCAAAAATGTCTAATGTATTCTGGTAATGAAAAAGTCTAACGAAAGGAGCCAAGAAATTCATCACGACCTAGTGTGAATGAAGTTGATAATCTTCTATCACTTAGTGAAGAACTTTAAAATAGTCACCTTCAGAAACACTTCAAATTTCCATCAGAAACCAACAATGCAGGACAAAATATTCAAAACTATAAGCTTCTTCAGTTATCCATAAATAAATAAGAATACCTATGCCATTTTGACATAGTATACTTCTAAGATTGGCCACAAAAATCATTATTTATCTTCATGTAAATAGCTTAAATGTGTTTCCTTCTACACACACTGCTACAATTTAGTTTCAGCTCTTCCAGGAAAAACATAATAAGAGTGTATTCATTGTAGGCAGTGCAAATTAAACCCAGAGAAAAGTTACTACAAAGGACATTTCCACACATGCCCTCCATCCCAGGTTCCTAGAAGACCCATTAGGGCATTCAGTACCAAAAGGAGAGAGGCACGTTAACAATTTAATTTAAAATCCTTTGGTAATTTGCAATGGAAACTTGTAAGAGCTGGATTTAATCTAAACTGTGTTTCAGCTCTGTAGTGTATACATACAGTTTTCATCTTATGTTTCAGGCAAGAATACTGAATACTGAATACCAATGAGTTTGGGAATTGGGATTGAACAATAATAGAAAATACTTTTTGAGTAATCACTTCTGAAATTCCTCAGTATATTTCTAAGTTCATCCTCTTTAGCTTTCTTACGGTTTCTTAAAACATATGCCTCAAATTCCAGGAGGAACTTTTTGTTCTTCTATAATTGTGGAGTTGCCAATCAGATAAAAGTTTGAGGGCTGCACATTTAAGATTAATGGAGGCATATTGATGGAATTGGGGCTCTAGGCCTTCAAGAGGACAGCTATCCTCAGTAATTCTGAATCAAAGATGAACCCACCTGTGCTCAAGTGTCTTAGCTAAGTCTTTTCCATTCGTGACAGCCCTCAAGGACTTGTACTTTCAAGAATGTACCCTGGAGGGCCGGCCTGTGGCCTAGCGGTTAAGTTCCTGTTCTCCACTAAAGCGGCCCAGGGTTTCACTGGTTCAGATCCTGGGCATGGATGTGGCACCACTCAGGCCACACTGAGGCGGTGTCCCAAATGCCACAACTAGAAGGACCCACAACTAAAATATATAACTATGTACTGGGGGGACTTGGGGAGAAAACGCACGAAAAAACAAAAAAGAAAAGAATGTACCCTGATATATTGAGGTGTCCTTGTATTTGATCCTAGACCAGGCCTTACTGTCCTACCCAGGCTCTATGTGCATCAGAACCCTAGACTATTCTGGGTGAGAGCACGAGTGAACCCTTTTACAAAATCAAAATAACTTTTTAAAGCAAATGTTACCTAGTGCTTTCTTCTACTTTGGTGACTACATTCTAGGATGAACAAAAATCATCTATTGTGAATATTTAAGATTCAGATTCAGAATATTGAAAAGAGATTCTGATTCAACAGGTTGTAAGTGAGGCCCATGAGTTCATTATTTTAAGAAGCCCCCCAGATAATTCTAATTAATGTGAAATATGCACATGTCGGTGCTTTGAATCACACATGGGAAGCACAGTATATGTTCAGAACATGAAAGCCCATCTCTCCATCATTACACCATTTCAAGAAACACTGGTATTAATATTTATAATAGGGCATTTCTATCCTAGTTTATTAAGCTCCGTAATAATGTACTATTTTGTCTTAGAAACTTATGAAGGAATTCAAGAGTAGTTGAGAAGAAATTGTCATGTTTTTTTCAAATGTTTCTTATCAGAAAACATTTCTAATTCTCTAACAACCAACTGGACAAGGGCAACATTATTCCAATTATTATAACCATCATAATTATAAATTAATTATAAAGTTGTTTTAATTTCTCTGAGGGAAGAATTCCTCATTCATAAACTATAGAGTTCCTGTAGCTATAGTGATATCTGAACTGTTTTTATGGATGATGTTTTTGTGTGGGTTGAACATGACCACTTTTCCATTGATCAGATAAAAACTGAATCATCAAGCCATAAAAAATTATGAAGCCATGATTCCATTCAAGCTATTTCTTAAACCACTTTGTCCATTTTCTTTAGTTTACTCTTTAGAAAAACTATATATATAAAGCACTATATTGAGATTTGTCAATTAGAGGCTCTAAGCTGGGAAATGAGAGATATTATAATTCTTAAATCCCATTTGGCCAAACTTTTAGAAAATTGGATCATGAAATAAAAAGAAGCAAAACCTACGTCAAATCTGTCTGCTTAATAGCTTGCTTCAGCACTCTTCTAATACCACAGTGGGTTTTTCTTTCAAAATTAAGCAATTTTATAAAAAGACACTGTTCTTACCCACATCCTCCCATTCCTTATTGTTGGCCCATCTTCTGCCAGTCTCAACACATACAAATCCATTTTGTATCCTCTTCCCTCACAAATGCTGAATCCAAATCCTTTGGCACCTTTCTCCATGTCCACTGGGAAATAATCAAAATCCTTTGGGGTTAAGGAGAAAATGGAATAATTGCTTAAAATAAAAAAAAATTTTGAAAATTTAAGTACCACTAGTGTTTGTTGTCAAGCGTTCATATAAAAGATCTGCTTCACAACTAATTTGGGCTAACGTCAGCAAATACAAGCAAAACAGGAAGTCCAGCCACGCCTATAGATGTTTCCCATTATAAAGACAAAAGTACAATCCTGCAAACAGGATATTAATTTGATCTTTATGTTTGTAGCTAAATAACTAATTTAGTGAGTTATTGTATTATTGGACAGTGGCAGTGCCATGATTTCATTTACTTATCCTTTATTCAAAGGACATTCAGCAGTGTCAAATGTACAGTCTGTCATTATTTTCTCGGCCATTGTGTATGCTTTCCCAACCAATGTACTATATTGTTTAAGTGGGTTTTCTATCATTGGTTTGAAAAGTTGTAACAAATTATGATTTTTAAAAAGCTCGTCATGTTTACATTTAAAATACTCAATTCCTTTTCTGTAATCCTGAATGATTTGCCTCAAAATCATGTCATCAGAGTGATGACATTATCATATGTCATATAGCCTCTGGAAAACTCCACTGGATGATTTTGAGCAAATGAGAGTGACAGGTGACCTCAGTGAAAATGGTAGGGTAGGTAGATCCACAGGTTGTCTAACCACAAAAACATCAAAAAATCAACCAAAACTCTCAGAACCAACTTTGTTAAAATTCTAGAGAATAGTCAAAGGTTTACAGCAACCAGAAAATACTAAATCAAGAAAAAACCAACTTAAAAATGGTAGGAATATAAACCCATATACGTCGTGGCATTATTGACAATAGCCAAAATGTAGAAACAACTCAAGTGTCCATCTATGGATGAATGGATAAGCAAAATGTGGGTATATATACAATGGATTATTATTCAGCCTTAAAAAGGAAGGACATTCTGACACATGTTACAAAGACATTATACTAAATAAAGTAAGCCAGTCATAAATTCATAGTCACAAATTCATAGAGACAGAAAGTAGAATGGTGGTTGCCAAGGGCTGGAGGGAGGGGAAAATGGGGAGTTATTATTTAATGGATACAGAGTTTTGGTTTTGCAAGATGAAAAAAGTTTTCGTGATAGATGGTAGTGATGGTTGTACAACAACGTGAATGTATTTGATGCCACTGAAATGCACACTTAAAAGTGATGGAAATGGTAAATTTTATATTACTTGTATTTTACCACTATTTAAAAAATAAAGAAAAAACTTTGAGAAGTGTTAAAAAATTAGACTCAAGCAATCCTGAGAAAAAAGAACAAAATGGGAGGCATCACAATCCCTGACTTCAAAACATACTACAAAGCTACAGTAATCAAAACAGCATGGTACTGGTACAAAAACAGGTGCACAGATCAATGGAACAGAATTGAAAGCTCAGAAATAAAACCACACATCTATGGCCAGCTTATCTTCGACAAAGGAGCTGAGGGCATACAATGGAGAAAAGAAAGTCTTTTCAACAAATGGTGCTGGGAAAACTGGAAAGCCACATGTAAAAGAACGAAAATTGACCATTCTTTTTCACCATTCACCAAAATAAACTCAAAATGGATCAAAGACCTAAAGGTGAGACCTGAAACCATAAGGCTTCTAGAAGAAAACATAGGCAGTACACTCTTTGTCATCAGTATTAAAAGGATCTTTTTGGACACCATGCCTTCTCAGAGAAGGGAAACAACAGAAAGAATAAACAAATTGGACTTCATCAGACTAAAGAGCTTCTTCAAGGCAAATGAAAACAGGATTGAAACAAAAAAACAACCCACTAACTGGGAAAAAATATTTGAGAGTCATATATTTGACAAAGGCTTAATATCCATAATATATAAAGAACTCACACAACTCAACAGCAAAAAATCAAACAACCCAATCAAAAAATGGGCTGGAGACATGACCAGACATTTCTCCAAAGAAGATATACAGATGGCCAATAGGCACATGAAAAGATGCTCATCATCGCTGATCATCAGGGAAATGCAAATCAAAACTACACTAAGATATCACCTTACACCCATTAGAATGACAAAAATATCTAAAACTAATAGTAACAAATGTTGGAGAGGTTGTGGAGAAAAAGGAACCCTCATACACTGCTGGTGGGAATGCAAACTGGTGCAGCCACTATGGAAAACAGTATGGAGATTCCTCAAAAAGTTAAAAATAGAACTACCATACGATCCAGCCATCCCACTACTGGGTATTTATCCAAAGAGCTTGAAGTCAGCAATCCCAAAAGTCCTATGTACCCCAATGTTCATTGCAGCATTATTTACAATAGCCAAGACATGGAAGCAACCTAAGTGCCCATCAACAGATGAATGGATAAAGAAGATGTGGTACATATATACAATGGAATACTACTCAGCTGCAAAACAGAACAAAATCATTCCATTTGCAATAACATGGATGGACCTTGAGGGAATTATGTTAAGTGAAATAAGCCAGCTAGAGAAGGATAATCTGTGTATGACTCCACTCATATGAGGAATTTAAAAATGTGGACTAAGAACAGTTTAGTGGATACCAGGGGAAAGGTGGGGTGGGGGGGTGGGCACAAAGGGTGAAGTGGTGCACCTACAACACGAATGACAAACATTAATGTACAACTGAAATTTCACAAGATTGTAACCTATCATTAACTCAATAAAAAAAAAATTAGACTCAAGCAAAAAACAAAATGCTGATCTCCCCTTCTTGGGGTCATCTTCAATCTTTAAGTGATTTTCTAAGAGGCCTCGTCAACAGGCTGACTGGGGAGGAGATCACGCCTTTCTGTCCTCCTCACAGGAAAAGAAGATCTTCAGCTCTCACCAGAAGCATCCTCTGCAAAGCTAAACACTTGAATTTGCAGTCCTCTAGTTATATTGACTGGGTGAAATATATTGATGGACATTGATGGGAGAATGGTGGTAAAACTGAGTCTACACTGGTATTTTCTAGGGAAATAGCTGGCCTCAACTACTATTGGTTTTCTAAGGAATAAGGAACATTTACAACCTTTAAGGCCCTTAGCCAGAGTTGCAATTCATGTAGACAAAAGAATACCTCTTGACATGACGTTACAATTTATTTTATAGGTATGCGGGAAAACGTGATAGCAACCTTAATAATTCTGCCACTATGAATTTCAAGGAATGTCTCTGATATTCTTTATTCAGGAGTGTAAATTCCAAATTACAAACTATCTTTTTTGTAAAACTCAATACATTTAATTTAATCAATGTTTTATCATTCCAAGTAAACTCTATGTAAATTTTTATCTTTTAATTAAAATCCTACATTATTTTAAAACCTAAAATATGAGCAAAGTTTTGAAATGAAGTTTTTTTGGCCCTCTTCTAAAATAAAATTCAATTAAAAAACTTAAATAGTTTTCCCACAATGGTTTTAACTTACTGTAGTCATTAAAATCTGTATAATCTTTGTACATATCTAGCTTTTATTAAAGATAAAAGTAGATCCAGTTCTTTATTTGCATAACCATGTTATTTGACCATGATTTCTAAGAAATAAAGTGAAGCCCGAAAATCATTTCATGTTTATTCTTTGCAGTTAATAATATTGTTTATTGAAATATTCTGACATGAAACTACTGGATGAGGTCCTAATTATGGAAAATACGTTTAATTATTAAGTCACATTAGAAATAAGAGATGTTTCCCTAAATTTCATTGTGAAGTGGAGAGAGAGGGGTCCTATTAAGTAAACTGATCGTAGACAAACGATTATGCTTTTGTTTGCTCATGGTGATCCTTGGTATCAGCGTCCGTTGGCTCTAGTCCAGGGGATACTATTCTAGTTGTACTCTGTGTGAATGGAATTGGGCCACAGAGGCTGTCATCCTCATAGATTCTATGCCATAGAATACAATGTGCATTGTGTCCTCTGGTGGTGTGCGGCTTGGCAGCATTGCTCAGAAATCTTTTCTTTTTCTTAATTACTTTTATTAAAGCAAACAAAGATATACAAAGAAATAGGAATTTGAGTTTAAAAGGAGTAAATGTGAAGCCAGTAATAAAATCACTGGTCAATTATAAAGTTAGAGGGAAGTGAATTATTCCTTCATTTCTGTACCATAAAGTACCATTCAACATATTATATGTAAATAGAATCATGCTGGATTACTGCAAAGGACCGCCTCTGAATTACATCGAATCACGCCCACTAGCCTAGTTTCGATGCCTTCAATGAGACTCTGCCACCCAGAGTAAGAATGGAAAATAAAGGCCAAGAGAGAAAGGGAGGAAAAGAAGTTTGGAACAAGAGTTCGTCAACTTAAGGCTGAGGAATTTGAGGTGCAGGTAGCAGAGGATAGAGGAAAGTCTCAGGACCAAATAAGTCTAAAACAGAAGGTCTTTTCTGCTCTTATATGCAGAATTTGCTCTCATCAAAGTACCAGTTCTTGTTAATATAATAATAACACCATGGGGATTTTCCCATGAGCCAGGTACAGAGCTTAGGTATTTGTATACCTAACATTTATCTATATCTTCATAATGAACTGTGAAGTAGACATGTTTCTTGACTTAAAGATGAAAAAGTTGAAGCTTTAAAGGTTTAAATATTTGTTCAGAGTCACACTCGTTGTGGGTAAACTCAAGAACCTAACTCCAAAACCTAGAGGCTCCTAAGCTATATGCTGCTTCATTCCACCTTCCACTACCATGCTTCTTCTCTGACTCCATGTATGCATTCCATTCACTCACTGAACGTTTTTTAGCACTTGCTTGGTGTGGTTACTCTGCCAAAGAGATACACAATCGAATAAGGCATAGTTAGCTTCCATTCTGCAAGAATTCACAATCTAGGAGAAGAAAAAACAAGATATAACAGAATACAAAAGTACCGTGTTACAGGTAGGAAGAAATAGATGCATGCACAAGGAAGCAGCAGGAAACCTCAAAATCAAGGGTAATAAATGTTTTCCAGAGGGTGAGATTTAAGTACTCTTTGTAACACTTCTCGACGCCTGTGTTAAGTCTTATTATAACCTATGCACACAAAAGTGTAACCTTGTTCATTTACAACATGCAGATGAGCAAATCTATCCTGCACTAAGTCTTAGTGAGTAGGCTTCCTTAACCAGGGAAATGGCCATTATTTTCAGCTCTAGCGATAATGAAAAATATCTCAGTAAAAGATGAAAAATAGAGATTTTTTTGTTTGTCCCAGCTTTTGTTCCTTGAATGAATGATACATGCTATGTCTTCGATGCCACTGTCCTCCTCAGCCCTAATCCATTTGTGATATCAACCAAGGCTATAAGAGTGACACCGTCCCAGACTTTCATAGATGTACTTAGTGCAGGAAAGAGCTGACTACATCACTCTTTCTTCCCTTAAGAGCAAATTGGTGGAGTAAATTGCACGACATTCATTTTGAGTGGCAGCCAACAGTTCGAGGTGGGTGGGAAGCATAACACCATTATACAAAAAATGAGGTCGGGAACTAAACGTATTTTTCTGACTCAGAAGTGGAGTTGATCCCTCTTTTTTGGCTATGTTCTAGCAGCTGATGCTTGACTCAGCATCACTGAGCATGGAACTTGCCTACCTTAGACATTCAGAATATTCCTGTAGCACAGTTTTCTTTTTATTAAAAGTAATAATTCTGCTCTTACTTAAGAGAATAAGATGATTGCTTTTGTTTTTGTAAACATTTTAAGGAAGAAAAGTCAACCAGACCTGTGTACAGAGAAGAGAAGAAATAAAATTGTAAGGTCCAGTACCTATGCTATTATCTGCATAGTAAAAGTTAAAAGTTGGGTGAATTTGGGTAGTGACAAGCATGGATCCCCAAATAATACAATATCAAGGAAAGAGTAGGAATTCACCAAAAAGAATAGGCTACAGGGCCGGCCCAGTGGCATAGCAGTTAAGTTTGCATGCTCCGCTTTGGCGGCCAAGGGTTTGCCAGTTAGGACCCTGGACTCAGACCTATGCACCATCTTTCAAGCCATGCTGTGGCAGGCATCCCACATATAAAATATAAGGAGTTTGGCGCAGATGTTAGCTCAGGGCAATCTTCCTCAAAAAATAAAAATAAATAGGATAAAATTTCATTCCATGTAGAGGAAACAATATAAAAAGGCACCAAGGAAGGGAAAAAAAAAATGGCTTGTTCAGAAAACTTGTATATTTTGTCATGACTAGAGACTTGCAGTAGAAATGTAAGACAAAATTACAATAGAAGTATAAAGAACGTATTGTAAAGTATCTCCTTTGAAAAATATCTATATTTTTTAGCATTGCAATTTCCAAACACTATTGTATAGATAGAACTTTTTTTTAAAAGCTTTTAATTTTCCTTTTTCTCCCCAAAGCCCCCTGGTACATAGTTGTATATTTTTAGTTGTGAGCCTGTCTAGTTGTGGCAAGTGGGACACTGCCTCAGCATGGCCTGATGAGTGGTGCCATGTCTGCGACCAGGATCCAAACCGGCGAAACCCTGGGCCTCCCAAGCAGAGCGCAAACTTAACCACTTGGCCACGGTGCCGGCGCCTATAGACAGAACTTTTAATCTAAAAATGGCTAATATGAATTTCCAAGAGGTGAAAATATAACGCAGAATTTCCTAAACTTACTATGTTTAACCCATCTGAAATTAGGCAATGTTTTAAAATTGATAGGTACATTTTCTGTGGCAGTGTTTCTTTTTAACCTTCCTCACCACCCCCCACACACAAAAAGTTGGTTTTTAAATTTTTTTTTGAGGAAGATTAGCCCTGAGCTAACATCTGTCACCACTCCCCCTCTTTTCGCTGAGGAAGACTGGCCCTGAGCTAACATCCGTGCCCACCTTCCTCTACTTTATATATGGGACGCCTGCCACAGCATGGCTTGACAACAGGTACATAGGTCCACACCCAGGATCTGAACCAGCAAACTCCAGGCCAGTGAAGCAGAATGTGCGATCTTAACCACTGCACCACTGAGCTGGTCCCAAAGTCATTCTTTTTATATAGATCATGTGTCATAAATCTATGTTGTGTAAAATAGAAAGAATACAATATTTGATTATACAGTTTCCCCCTGGTTAACACCTATTAATAACTTACTAAACTAGCGTTCCTTGATATAGTTTAGAACAAAGTACTGTAGGCATTAGTCAGTTCCAAGTTTCATTTAGTGGGTTTTTCAACTTTACCCTCCTAAGATTAACTTTCACATTGATATATAGAAAAACAAATGAGCTTGGGCAGTGGAGCCTATAATTATTTCCAACACTCTCTTTGGGAAGACTTAGTGAAACCTCATCAGTTGATGAAATATTGTCACACAAGTGCTCCCATATTATAGAAGTAGCACAGGTAGGAAACCAACTTCCTGGTTTTCAGGTTCTACATCTTATTGGAGGGAAGTAATTTCTCCCACATAAAACTTTTCTACCCTATGGGGATCTTGAATATAATGTATGTGTGTATGTTGCAGTGGTGTAGGGGACTAACGAAGAAAATAAGAATCATGTGAGTTGTTATTTGAATCACATTACTTTTAAATTGAAATTAATTATACTCAAGACAAAATTTACTGCATAATTTTATTAATCAATTACATAGATTACATCCCAGGACACGCAGGAAGGGAATAACCCTGAAGCTGGGAAGACCTTACAAATTTTGACATTACAGACTCTAAATGAATCTATAACTCTTCCTGCACTGACATTAACAATATGAAACCCAGGCAATATGAAGAGGAAGGCATTGTGATAAGACAGCATCTTGAGAGAATTTACTATTTTATGAAAACAATGAATCTGGGATTGACACTGGATTATATAGCCAGTATTTATCACAAGAAATGAGAGTTATTGAGTATAAAAATCAGGTTGTAGACAGAGGAAAGTAAGTTTAATCCATTATAGGTTTGACATTAAGACAGGAAAGTGTTATTTTTTTTCTTGTAAATCTTTTCAGCTTAAAACTAATTTTTTTCTCTGTGTTGATCTATATTTTACTGCTTCAGAAAGTCACACATTTTTCCACAATTTGAGCATTTTGAATTGAGTACACAGAGAATTCATAAGTATGGATAATCACTAAGCCAGTAGAATGACACATTTTGCTACCCATCATTTTAAAGCCATGTCTGATAGCTCTGTCTAAAATCCATTTCATACGATTTGTAGGATACACTCAACAAATTCACTGTGCATTCATCAAAGGAATAATCAAATGTACAGTGATATGTTTCCAGAAGACTTTGGAGGTAGTTTGGGACTGACCTCTCCTAGCATCTTTCCTCCTGCCTATGCCCTCAAAGCATAGATGTAGATGAACATGGCAGATTGCTGGAAAGGTCAACAGAGTTAAAACAGGGTCTCTCAAGGTGAGGTTGCCTCTATGATGTTTGTCATTTTGTTCACTGACATGCCTAGTAAAACATCATTTGGGCCAGCAGATGTCTTGTTGTGAGTACCCTTCTTAACATATAAACAAATATCATGTTCCCTATAATTGTTTTATATATTGAGTCATATTCATTCCCATAGGGCCACCGTGGTTAGTACTTTATTAATCCTAGGAGAAAGTTACTAAAAGTTGAGATCCGGTTCCTGACCACAACCAACATCAAATCTATCTAAACATGTACCTGCTAAGCAAATAAATTACCAAAGTAGAGTAGCATATGAATTTATGTAAATTAGAAGAATGAGTATAGAGCAATGTATTGAAACAGTCATTTGGGTTTGCTGAATATGAAGCATGCAGAATTTGATAATGTGAACAGCAAAGAGAAAATATGAAGATTGCCATTTGCAATTGCACAGAAGGAAAATGCAAGATTGAGAAGTGCAAAATGATAGTCTCATTGATAAAAAGGGGATTGAAACAGTATGCTAGTTTGAAAGTTACAATCAATGGAAGAAGGAATAATTAATTTGCATTTGAACATGAAAAATTTAAGGTAAAGCTAGTTGCTCTACTCTGAAAAAAGTGGTATTGTCTTCTACACAAACAGAGGCATGGAATTAGAAGAAAATGTGGAAACATTCTTCACATTCAGGTGCTATAAATTCCCTAAAAGAGGGCATAGGCACAAAGGGAGAAGACAGGAGAAGTCATGGGATGGTTAGTGGATTATCTTTCAATAAATTTGAAATATCTGGCAAGGGTCTTTAAATTAGCGTTTGAAAGTAAAACACAAGAAAGTATATATAGAAGTGAATCATTGAAACTTTTTCTTCTGGTATGATCTTAGAATCAATTTTTATCAGCAACATATACACAAAAATCAGTTGCACTATTTCTGGGTGACATTCTGGAATAAAAATGTATATTACCCAGTTTATATATGCTCCCTGCTGATGAAACACATATCCAAAAGACTTTAAGCCATTTCAAAAAGTATAAACAATCCACAAAAGACTAATAATTGCCATCACTGGAGTTGTTCTAAAAAATATGCAGAATCTAAAAAGCAAGGTAAGGGAGCAAAGGTATGTGATTAAGGAAGCTTATAGCATGCTAAAGCATCTACCTTGACGGGGAAAATACATTTGAATAAATAAGTTCCAGCACAGCAGTTTAAAAAGTTAGTCACTTTACTTCATATTTCTACCTTTTATTTTTAAAGCAAAGGAAAAAGCTAACTTTTGCTCTCTGACTCAAATCTTTTTAGAAATGAAGTAAGATAATAACTAAATTTAATTTTTAAATTCATCCTTTTTGGCAATTTTGTGAGTTAATTCCTAGAATAAAGAGTCTGCCTTCAGCTTTTTGACTTTATATTTTCCCTGACTTTCCTTAGCTTTACATGGTCAAGACCTGGTTTTCCTTGCAAGTAGCCTGAGAGAATTAAGTTTTGTCATGGTTCACAAAACCAAAAAGCTAACATCAAAATCTTCTTACCCTAAACAGATTGCATACAGGTTAGGAACTTCAAACATAATAATCAGCAATATGGTTTCAATTCTAGAGGGGCTGCAATGAAGTCTGTAGTCAATGACACAGTCTTGTCTAGTCTGTCACTGTGGGTAACAGTGCAGAAAAAAAACAATATATGATGCATGACAGATGAAGAGTGAGGATTGAGAACCAAAACAGACGGAGTGCTTTGCTCACAGAGCAATTGAGCTGCAGTAATCAATTTACCTACGACCAAAGGAGTGTTAGGATGGTGAAAATTCCAGGGACCGATTGCATTCCCATCTTGGGAATCCTAGGATCCTGCTGACAAACACAGCACAAAAACAGGAGAACGCCTATCACTCCCAGGCAGGAGGATCTAGACCTCTTCATCAGCAGGCGCCGGGTTCCCTTAAATAAAAGAGGCTTTCTTTAGGCACTAGAGAAAACATTTACTTCATCCAGTGTCAGATTGCAATAATGCTCAACATTTCCAGACACTGTGGGGATCGAGGTTAAACACACCCTTTCAAAGTGGAACCTTAGCTAAAACATGCAGCCTGTTTGGCACATAGCTCTCCCTGATGAAGCCTCAGGCGGCTATCCTCCACCCTCACACTCCCATGCTGGGAGAAAATTTTTTTAAAAATTGTCAATTTTCTCATTCTTATCAACTTTCCAAACCATTTTTAGAAGCTGGGGGGTGTAAAAAAGGTATGCAAATATTGCTCCAGTTTAAGAACTTAATCTCTAAAACTGTGACAAAGTTATCAGAGACTTATAGTGAATAACCACTTATGCGGAGGGCCGTCTTCCATATTCCAAGACAACTCTAAGGAACGAGCGTTGATTTTTTTTTTAAGGGAGACAGGAAGTAATTATGTGGTTGTGAAAAAAATCCATACTCTTATAGAAAAATCTCCTGAATCATCAAAGTCTCCTATTTGTTAAATAGTTTGACAATATTAGAAAATAAATTTGAACTATGAAAGTGATTTTTAAATGCAATGGTCTTCACACTGGTCTATAAATGACATGTGAAGATTACCACCATAATCTCACCAACAAAATTAGAATGAATTTAACAGACAACAGATGAAAGTAAGAATATCTCTGCATTAGATAAAAGACCAATTATCTCAATACAGACTATTAAAAGACAGGGCTTAAAACAGAGTAAGACCAATTGGTAATCAAGAAATATCTCCATTCCCAGTTGTTTAAAATGTATTGATAGAACACCGCATATCTCTTAGGTGGTAGAGAAAACAAGATGGATAACATATTAATTACATGGTCTTTGCCTTCTTTTTTACTCCCTTACCCCATAACCACTTCAAGAATTTATAATCTTATATAGGAGAGACTTAGATACATAAGCAGGCACATTTAATACAATACAGTGTTTTATATTAAAGATATGCATAGGGTTCTTATACTTTAGGAATTAGGAAAGTCTTCCAGGAGATGTCATTTGACCTAAATCATAAAGCCTAGAAGCGAACCAAGGGATGGAAGACCAGTTGGGCTAGTTGGGCTGGGGAGACTGTAATTCATAAAATTAATGCCCCTGAGGATCAGTTAGACTGCATGGTAAGTAATCATTTAAAACTCTGGTATAACGTTAAGCTAGTATCCTGAACATTGATAACACAAGAGACCTAGAAGCAATATTCCATTTTCAATGGCTGGCAGTGAGTGTTGAGGAGAGGGAAGAAGGTGGATGACTTCCCTCCCTTAAGTTATCATTTCATACAAAGTACACTTTATAAATAAAAGTAAATATCAAGTCATGGAATACTGCTCTTCAAACCAGTAAACTATGAGTTTTATGTATTCCCCTAGAGATCCCTTTAATCTCAAATCTCAGACAGTTCAACCTTCAAACTCTCATAGCTTAAAAACTTTCAATCACATTGGTTTGATTGGCTAATAATTAATGGTAGACTCTTGGCACAAAACTGTTGTTTTCTTGGCTTTTAATATCACATCTACATATGTACATAAAACGAAGGACTGCAGCATTTATTACATTATTTTTACAGATGCAGTTGATAGAAAAACACAACAACAAATTTAATCGGGGATGAGTACAGTAAAATTATCTTAATTTTGAATCACATGAGCAGTTGGAGAAAGATATTTTATGGAAAATTACCTCTCTTGATTCTGAAAAGTACACGTACAAAATAGTGCAATTCTCCACTGAGTCTTTATGTATCAACCTACTGCTCTTTAGCATCTTTTATTATTCCTTTCTCCTCATATCTTAGCAATTTATCCTACATGTGTGTTTATTTACTCTAGAGCCTATTAAATTACAAAATATATTTCTCAGTGATCTCCTGCAAATTAACAAATAGCTGGATGAGTTATAGAGTAAATACAGCCTCACACTAGAAGGTGCAAAGCTTTGTGAGAAACTTCAGAGAAAATGTTTTTCACACCAAAAGATTATAGAGAATCTCTCACATGCAAACAGACTAAGACAAAAACACAAGAGTATTCATACCTGTAAAAATAAAAATGTATTAGACTTGAGGACCTTAATCTTGAGGGATTTTTACTTTGGTAAAGAAAACATGACATATTTTGCAGTTTTAAAGAGTAAATTTTATATGATAAATTCATTAAAAATGTCATAGAACTTACTCATTCCAATGAAGTCATTCTTTGAAGATTCATTAATCTTTCCAGTCACATGGATCCATTTTATAAGGCTTTTCAAAATTTAAATACCATTTCTCAGTTACAAAATAGAACTTTATTGAAAAAAGTCAAACCCTTCTAAAAGGTGAGAAATTTGTCCCTACATAAAACAAGTGGAACACTCACAAATAGTATGTAACTATAAAAGTCATACATATGTCAAAACATGAATGTATTAATTTTAAAAACCTTAAGATGACTTGAGGAACATTTTAAAATATTAGGAGAAGCTGGATTAAAAGAGTAATATTTTATATTTATACATCCTTTCTCTATTATTTTCATCTTATTTCCCAAACCAAGCTTTAAATGCCTCATGTTAGAACTATTGACCTCAGGGACCACCATGATCTCCATCATACACAGCACTAGGAAAACATTGGAAGTGTATGATGTTTATTGGGAGTGTAGCTAATATGTCACTGTTGGTTGCCCTACATGGGACACTGTATAAAACATTTAAATTAAATATACCTTCCTTTAAAACTTATTTTTCATGTATTTTGACATATTAGGAATCATATAATTCAGAAATAGCTCAAGTAAAGAAAGTAAAGAGATTGAACACAACCTCAATTGGCGTTGTTTTGGGGACCATAACATCTATTTTTAGTTTGACTCAACCTTTTGTTATTCAGACTGTTGTTTTGACCTTGAGTAGAGATAGTCTACAAGGTTCCTTCTGAATAAAGACTCTTCCTGGAAATTAAGATCTTCACTCTGAAACCAGCAGGGATATTTTCTGATGCCTCATGTTGTAGAGAAGTTGTGCAGCTATATTTTTACTAGAATTGCAAATCAAACTAAAAAAAGTTTAAAAGCTGTTTACAGATATGCTTGCTATAGTAACTTTACAATACTAATTAGTTTATAATGACTGCAATCATATTTGCAGTTGATGGTAGAGATTCACTTTTCTTAGGTGAAAAGAAACAATAAAGAAAGCACAGACCCTCCCTTTTTAAGCAACACACCCTTACAAGCATTATCAAATGAAACCTCAAGTTCCCTCAAAGTCCACATCCAAGAAGGAAAATGGATAAAGACAAATTCCAAGACCCTTATATTTCAACTTTTGTGTCTGGTACTCAAAGAAAACTGAAATCTTTTTATTTAAAATTGCAATGACCTTCCTGAAGAAGATTTTAAGCCCAGCATGGTAATTATAGATTGGCATGTTGACAAATCAGTGTTTTTGGCTGAGAACAAATTAGAACATATGGATGGAGGCAGATATTCCTAACACCCCAATTTGTTCCACATTTTTTTAGCTTAGAAGTCCAGAGACCTAGCTACAAGTTCAACTGCTAACACTTAACTGCCTTGTGACTGTCTCAGTCTTTTAATTTAGCTATGCCCCAATTCCCTCATCTTTGTAAGCAATGGGTTTTGAAGAATAATATCTGTACATCAGAGGACTGTGTAATCAGATGGGTTTTCACCTGTGAATGACTGCTGAGAGGAGCCAGGACGGTTTTCACATCTGAGAACGGTGACACTGAGAGATTATAGAGCTTGCTGCAATAACTCCGGCAGGCAGCTCAGAGGCGGAGGAGGCAGAGCATGTGAAGTGGGTCACAGAGGCACAAGGCAGGCAGACCCAGTGGGACAGGCAGAGCAGTGAGAACATCTGGAGGAACGGGCCTGTGGGAGTTAGAAAAAACACAACCTGAACTGTGTTCCCCTTGCCTCTGCCAAGGGTCTGGTGAGTCTCAGCTATCATCTATAATCAGGACCACTGAGAGGAGGAATTACAGAATAAAGATAAAGAAGTGAAGCACGATGATAGAAGGGAGGCCCGAAGGAAGGGAGCAAAGTGAGGTGAAAAAGGAAAGAGATCACATCTGTAAGTCTATCTACTTAGTCATTTGCAAGACTACAGGATGGAACAAAAGACTGAAGAGTGAAAGTAAGAAAGTCTATGAGACTGCTGGAAGGGAAGGAAGACCAGGAAGATAATCTTTAGGAAGCTGCACTTCAAAGGGAATAAAGGCAGCTGTTTAGCAAGGCCTACGTGATGGAAGCCATTTATAGCACATGAATTCAAAGACAATACAAGATTAATAGCAGCTGATACATACATGAGCTCTTAACATTTTGCCAAGTACTGATAATTTGTTATAATTCAACCACGAGAAAGAGAGATGTTAGATGAGAACTTCAAATTGAAAAAGAAGTTAGCTTAATTATAAAATTGGGGTAAAGTATTTAAGCCATATTGTGAACATTATAATGAGCTTATTAATCAGATCTCAGATAAGGAGTTTATTTTCTTTAGGAATAAACAGTGAAGATGGAGAAATTGCAATTTGATTAAAGAGATTGTACTATGGAAACTGTCTGAATGAAAGTATAGGCAAGATTGAGATTTTTAATGGAAGAGAGAAAGACAAACCATGGTAAGAGGCTGACAGATTAAATTCACTAATATTGTCTAGAACAGTGCATGCTTCATATAGAAATACCATATATTTTTGTTGACTCGTCTTATCAAGATATAAAATTCAATATTTTATTTCACATAATTTGATATAGCTCCCATTCTGTCTCACTTCTGGAATTACAAGCAGACATGGTCCAGTTCTCTACAGAGAGCCAGGGGTCTAAAATAGATGTGCAGTGGTAGTAGGCAGGCACCAGAAGGCAGAGATTGAGTTGCTCATCCTGAAAAGCACAGAAAAAAAATGCAGTATTCATAAGGCAGCTGGCATACAAAGGCCAGGATCAAAGAGTGCCCTGACTGCAAGAAGATGGGTACCAGTATCTGGATATTGTACCAATAAGTAGTAGATCCCCAGGCTATGTAGTCAAGAATAAGAAAAAGGAATGATATTAGCTAGGCAAGGCCCCAGTCCTGTAAAAACACATATCAAGACAAAGATTTGAATACAAGAGAATGTTTGGTTAGCTAGAACTACTTTGACCCCCCTCCTTTTGAGGCCAGAATTCTAGGTAGCAAAGAAATATGAGAATTTGTTAAAACATATATTGCTGATGTCACTAGGCCAGACATCTAGATGCTTTTGTACACAATATGATGCAAATGAGTTTGCACTATGGGAAGTATCCATATGCTTATAACCCAAAACAATCCAAGGAAGGATTCCTCTGGGAATTTAGTGGGAACAATTTCACAGCAGCAGAGGCTATGAGATATGGATGACTGTGGAAGAAACATATGAAAGAAGGACCGGGGAGGAAAACTAAAGGACCCTGATCAGTGCCAGCAGTGCCTTGAGATGAAAGCAGCTTGTCAACAGAGTTCACATCTAGGTGGCAAATGGCCAGTTAAATACAGTTGAGTTACAAAGGGGCACTATTGCAGGTGACTCCAAATGACAGTGACTTTTCATTTTGAAGGGTTTAGGGGTCAGTACCATGCTAACTTTAAGCTACTACAGTAGACATGGGGAAAAATATTCTGTACCTTGGTGACTTTACCATCCAGTACCTCCACACACAGTGGCCTCTTCTCTCAGACAACTGAAGTTTGAATCTAATATGAAACCCGCCAAGCTCCAGCAGAAGCTGGAGATAACGGTAGAACAAAGAGAAGGAGCAGGGCAATGGGACAAAGGAGGAGCCTAAAAGCAGACACTATGGTATTGATATATTTAAAGTCTTAGGTCAAATGTTGGATTCATGGTTTTAAAGGTTTTATGCTTCATATCTTATACATTGCATGCACTTTTTTGCTTCTTTAAAATATTAAATAATAAATTTGAAAATAGAGAATAGAAACGAGTTGGAAAGTGAATATGTGGACTTGGAGTTAATGAAAGATAAAAGCAAAGGAAATAATTAAGTATAAACATAATCCTGTTTTTCCCAAGACTGCCCATTTCCCCTATTGTCTCTGTGTAATTATTAAAGTAATAGTGCCTACTTTCACACTCAAAAGTGTCCCATTTTGAACACCTGTCCCCCAAGATTCCTGACCCCTGGGAACTGTGACTATGATGGATTTCACTCTCCTGATTAGGTTATGTTATATGGCATAGTTGGCTTTATGAAAGAGAGACTAACTGGGATGGACCCAACTTAATCAAGGGAGCTCTTCAAAGGAACTGGGCTCTTCCTGAGGAAAGAGATTTGCAGTTTGACAGGAATATATACAAGATACAAGAGATATTTTCCATTCCTTGTAAGATGGAGCAATGTGACACAGAAAGCAGTCGGACTCTAGTTGTTGAGAGCAGCACCTGGCTGACAGCCAATAAGGAAATTGGGACCTCAGTCCTACACCCACGAGGCACTGAATTCTGCCACAACTATGTTACCTTGGATGAGAACCCTGACATCCAGATGAGATTACAGCACTAGCCAACTTGATTTCAGCCTTGTAAGACCTGGAGTACACTATACCCAGACTTCTGACCTACAAAACTATGAGCTAATGAAGCAGCTATGTCTGCGGTAATTTCTTACACAGTAATTTAACACTCATGCAGTTACCCCAGAAATACTTGAATATTCTAACTTTAGCTTCAAGCTGTATGGTATGAAAAAAATTAGCAAAAAATTTTAAGTTAAAAAAGCACAGATTTCAAAATTATGATCAAATAAGTTGCTAAGCTATATTAATGATTCTGGCAAAGTAAAAGGTCATACCAGGAGCAAGCGTCTTTCTGAGACCTGCAAACTCTTAGACCAAAGCTGGTAATAAACAGTCACAAGGCTTTACTTGCAAAATTTGACATTTCAAGTTTGTGATTTGTGGTTTGTGTGTTTAGAAAGAAATATTTCCATTTGATCACAGAAAAATTCCAGGTTGGTCATACATTCAACTCATGATAACTTGAAAAAAAAAATGAAGTTACAGTATAGTGGCATAAGTACAGCATATTAGTAAAAGTTCACATTATAAAATATGGTTATATTTATATTCATGTTTATATTTCTAACTAGAAGTTCATTAGGAAACAAACCTGATAATACAGTCCTACTCTTTAAATACTTCTGTAGGTTTGCTCTTATAGTTGCATGAAGAAGACAGTCATTCAA
Organism: Equus przewalskii; assembly: GCF_037783145.1. Taxonomy (NCBI): domain Eukaryota; kingdom Metazoa; phylum Chordata; class Mammalia; order Perissodactyla; family Equidae; genus Equus; species Equus przewalskii. The sequence continues at coordinate 101,808,640 of NC_091832.1, read as the reverse complement.
AAGGAGAAATAGAATACAATGTGATAAGTACTGCAAAAGAAATGTAAACCAAGTAATAGAGGAACAAAGACAAAGAAGCAACAGCTGGATTTACACTCAGAACTTCAGGTATGTTAGAAAGAACAGGTGAATTTTGAGCTGCATCTTTAAGGATTATGTTTCAACTATTAATTGCTATAAAACAACCAGCCAAGATAGAATCCAAATTCTTTGTCATGGTTTGGTATACAAGATCATCGCAATTGTTTCTTAATCTATTTTCATTGCGTCTTTCTAGCGAGTTACTCTTTTCTCCTACCCTGCTTCATATATATTCTAAACGCACTGAAAATTTGACGTTCCTTAAATATGCTAACCTCTTCACAAATCCTTGCTTTTATGCATTTCTACATCTTCTATTGATATTTCCTATCTTTTCAGTTTTTCAAATTTCTTCTCCTCAGCGGCAGATACTATTTTTCAAAGACTGACGTAAAAATATCTCAAACCCCCAACGCTCCTCTAGAACGTCACAGCTTCTCCATCAAGAGTTAATGTCTATGTCTCTTCCTGAGCCTGAGTGGGACTTTTTGACTGCCTCAACCAAAAGTGTATGGCACAGGCGACAAAATGTGAATTCAAGCTAGGTCATAAAAATGCTATGTACCTCCACCTTGTTTAGTTCGAACCTTAGAACCCAACTACCATGCTATGAGGAAGGCCATGCAGCCTGTGGAGAAAGTCATTCGTAGAAGACCCACGGACCTTTCAGGCGACAGCGGGCATCAACTAGCCATACAGTGAGTGAGTCACCTTGAAAGTAGGTCCACTAGTCACTATTTGAGCTGCCCTAATTGAGCCCATATAATTTGTTTCTATGAAGTACTGCACAAAATACAGATTCATGAGTAAAATAAATGATTGTTTTAAGCTGTTAAGTTTGGGGGTTGTTTCATAGTAATAATAATTGGACTATCACCCTTAAAGATACAGCTCAAAATCCGCCTGTTCTTTATAACATTCCTAGAGTTTTAAGTGAATTCAGGTGTTTCTGCCTTTGTTTGCTCATCTTCCACTTAGTTTATATCTCCTCCACAGTACTTATCACATAGTATTTTATTCGTCCTCTTGAATAACTGTCTTCCTTTAGGTCTATGAAACTCTCAAAGGTAGGAACTGTTTCATGTCTATCTGGTGCCTGAGCTGGTGAAAGGAATGTATAAAATAGATACTTAGAAAGTGCTTGTTGATTTATTGAAATATAAGCTACATTAATAAAGAACTGAGAGAAAACACAGCAAAGATAATTTGATCGTCGTGTTGAAATGACCGTTGCTTCTGTTTGCTTAGAGGCTTTCCTTGCTGGTCCTCTCTTCTGTTTGTAACAGATTCCATTGCTTTAGACACACAAAACAAGGTAGTCCAATTATAAACCAGTGTCCCCAGCTGTGATCACAGGTCAGGAGACGGAAACGTGATCCAAGTTTAGTTGAGTTTATGAGACTCTTTTTCCTGGCTATTTGAAATGAGTGGAGACACCACCACTGAGGGCTATTAGAGACTAGTTACCTTAAGTCAGTTCTCTAGTTCATAGATCAGTAAAATTGTCCTGTAGAGGCCCAGATAGTAAATATTTTCAGCTTTACGGGAAACAGGGTCTCTGGCACTCCAATTCTGTCATTGTAGCATAAGAGCAGCAATAGACAATGCATAAACTAATGGGTGGGATTGTATTTCAATAAAACTTTATTTATGGACACTGAAAGTTGAATTTCATATAATTTTTATGTGCCACAAAATGAATATGAATAAACTGACTAAGTTTCTGTGCTACCTTGTGCAACTCAAAGTGAAAAAACAATTCTGGAGAAGAAATTTAAACGTAATTTGAACTTAAGGCTGCCTTTATTCTCACGCTAAGTAACTACAAGAAATGGTTTTTAGTCAATTTGGTTTTTGTGGTGCACTAAGGAAAACACTTGTACAATTCAGTCAGGTATTTGACTATTTTATCCCGTCATTCCACTATTTATGTACGGACCAGGAAGAAGCTATCCAGTTGCACATAAACACTAGCCACTAGCCAAAGGGCATAGGAATCAATCCTGTTAATACGTTGCCTCCGAAAACAAAAGTGCATATCCGTCCATCCACTCATCAATTTTCCGGGTAGGAGAGTGTTTCTTAACAATACCATTCAAGACAATAATATAAATACTTTTGCACATCTATGGTAATCATGAACTGGTTATAGTTATTAAAATTACTTTTAATATTTTAATTTTTTGAAAACCTTCAACTGGTAACTGCACACTGTCTAGATAACAAGTATCAGGAAGCTGTTTAGCACTGACAAATGTCTGTCCTGTTTGTTCTTCTCTGTGAGTCACATGTGCGTGATTTGATATTTCATTTAAACATTTTTTTCCTATCACTGACTTTAAGTCAAAACCGAATGACAAAATTCTATTAGAAACATGAGGCATACTTAAGTACACCCAATTCTTTTAGGTCAAACCTTTGCCTCTGCTAGAGTCTAGAATTTTTTTTTCCCATTTGTGGTATTTTTACACTCATGATATCTATTTTTATACTTTTACATAAATAGATTTTGTCTCCTGGAGGCTATGAATTATACCCTCTGCTTAAGTTTTCCCCAGGGTCTATGATTCACTTCATCCTTTTCTTCACAGCTATGGGATGGCTGACTCTAAGTCAACATTCAAATCCTTTAACTTTAATGACAAAATCTATCTGTGCCTGGGTACACATACACAGAGCTGTCATCAAGAGAAAATAAGATTGTAAGGCCCCCTTTAAGCTTCTCTGGAAGATCATTTAAATGGCTGTCATTTCTACTTTTTCAGCTTGTTCATCAAATTAGGAAAATATTCAAGTGAGAAAATTAAATCCTTATTTATCTTCATACTTTGAAAACTGCCATAGGCAGCATTAGATGACTTTACATTTTTCTTGAAAATATGCACACAGATATTTTCGTCTGAAATTTTCTGTAGTTGTTGAAAAAATTCAAAATTGGGCCATGTATATTTATTTAGACAAGTTATGATTGTATTCACATCCAATCGTGTTAGAGGGATTAATATAAAAATGGGCATAGCAGTGCTGAGCGTTGCCCGTATTATGAGCAACTCACACGTGAAAATCCCAAATAACAGTTTTCAAAATTCCTCTTACTTCTGTCATGCTAAGGTCACTCTGCTTCCACTCTTGCTGTATCTAGGGACTTTTGGAACACGATAATGTCATTTTCTTGTCCTGTCCTGAAAATTCTCTGACCAATAATTTAATTATTTTTCCCTTCTTTCTTCATCAAGGAAATACATAGTGTATACAGAAATTTGATGGGTTTCCCATTCTGTCCATCATCGTTCACAACTTAGGGTATGCTACTTTAGATGTATATACTCACAGCATAGAAAAGTCATATACATTAACTTGATTTTTGTGGTACATTAGTGAAAGCACTTGCACATTCGGTTAAGCATTTGACTATTTTATCCGGGGGTTCTACATGTACAGACCGGGGACAAGTTATCTGGTTGCATATATTCTATTTATGACTATGTCATATATAGACATTTATATGTTTATATAAAACCTATATCATGTGATGGATAAGTGAGTGGGCTCCAGAGTCAGATTGTTAAGGCTTAAATCCTAATTCCACCAATTCCTAAATGTGTGAAATTGAGAAAGTTACTTAATTGCTTTGTGCCTCAGTGTCCTCCTTAGCGAAAAGAGGTAATAATAGCACCTATCTTCCTGTATGAGGATTAGGTTATTTTACACAGGGGAAACACCTAGAACAGGATCTGGCACATGGTTTGCACTCAATAAATGTTTAGCTATTTTTGCTCACTTTAACTCCTTAATTTCTTCCCATAGGTTTTCCAATTCTCCCAGTCACCTTAAGAAAAGCTCATCATTCCATATTTGAGCTAAATATATACAAAGAAATGTCAGAAGAAATAAATGGTCCACATTTCCCTAGAAACAATTTAAGAAAACCTCAAAGAAACTGGGCCATCACCACTAAAAATCTCTCTGATATGCCTTTTTAGAAACTTTGCCCTACTATCCATCTATCTCTTTATCTTTCTACATCTCTTGAATTCAAAATAGCAACATTTTCAAATTTTGAATTCTTATTTCAAAAATAACTTATTTTTCTTATTTCTATTAAAACAGTCACTTTTTTAGAAAGCATTTTATTCATTATGGGTTTAGTTAGAGTTATGCAGATAGTCTTTGATCCTTGATAAAAAAAAGAAAATGTTTTAGCTTTCCACATGAAGGGCAACTCAGTTAAGAATCCTTTTTTTTTTTTTTTTTTTTGAGGAAGATTAGCCTTGAGCTAACTACTGCCAATCCTCCTCTTTTTGCTGAGAAAGGCTGGCCCTGAGCTAACATCCATGCCCATCTTCCTCTACTTTATATGTGGGACACCTACCACAGCATGGCATTTGCCAAGCAATGCCATGTCCGCACCTGGGATCCCAACCGGCGAACCCTGGGCCGCCAAGAAGCAGAACGTGGGCACTTAACTGCTGCACCACCAGGCCAGCCCCTAGAATCTCAGCACCAATGGTGCTGGACCTGACCCCCAGACCTCAGTAATTTTTACCAGCTTTTCTTTCTCTCTCTTGCTGACTCTAGTTTCAGCTGAGTTCACCATGTTCCACACTGAGCAAATCATCTGCACTGCACTTTCCCCGCACACCTGCCCCTCTTCCAGGTTTCACTCTAAACTCTGAGATGGCACAGCCTGAGTGAGGATCGTCTTTGAATCCTTCTTTCCCCTTATTTCTCATATCCAAAAGTCACAAAGCTCTATTGAATCTGCCCCCTAAATATCTATCTAATCCTTCTGTTTGGTTTCATCACCGCTGCCAAGATCCTAGACCAGGGCTCCCACAGGAACCTCCTGAATCTTCCCTAACTGACCTCCATATAACGAGGCTCTTTTCCCTCCAACTCACTCTTCATGATGTCAACAGAGTGAGCTTTCTAAATTGCTTCTTGTTACTCCACATATTACAAGCTTTCAAAGGCTTTCTATTACTCTTGGGATAACAGGCAAAACCTTTAACAAAACTGACTACACCAGCTGGGCCCTTTGCCTTTCTAGTCTCATGCATTCATGGTGCAGTCAATTTTTTTCTACTTCTCCCAATATATAGCAAACTGCCTATCCTCTGCTTCTGCTGGCAGCACTGTAGTTGTCCCTCTTTGCCATTGAATCATATTTTGACCTACCTTTCTCATGATCATCTTTCCTTTCTTAAGGAAAGGGGCAGATGCCCCTGCCCATGTTGGATAACTTTGAAGCACATTGTATTTCCTCTTTCAAATCACTTGTTACTCCTTCTGGTAATTTTTCGTTTAAAAAAACAACTGCTCCCTGATCTCACCACCACCCGCCTACCCATTGTAAGCTCATGAGGCTAGGACATATTTTAGAAGTAAACTCACAGTTTACTTCAGTCCCTTGTTTATGGAATAGTGTCTGACACAAGGACAAAGAACAATAAATATCTGTTGCACTGAGTGTACTTGTCAGCCTCTCCAGGCTCCATAGAAAGACAGTTTGCAACTGTAAGAAGTCAACCAGGAAAGTGTGAAGGAGATTCAGCAAGCAAATACAAAATCTCAACATATTTCTGGAAGAAAGCAAGCAAATAAAAGTGTGCCCTCTGATGAAATAAAGAGGAAACTGCATCCCAGAATATGCTGTGAGGGGCTGCATCTAAGATGAGAGTACATGCCCACTGGAACCCAGGAGAAGATCCCACCTCAGAGCCAGCTGCTATGACAGAGGGATAGAAAGGGTGGGAGTGGCTGAAGACACAAGGCACTGCTGGTTCAGTCCTGTTTCATTCTCAGAGCAGCAAGCAAAGCAGTGCTTATCCCCAGGCAAAAAAGCAAATATGTTTTCTATAAATTGTTTTTTAAACATGAGGGAGGGAAGCACTGGCTTTAGAATTGTCATTGTTACCATAGATTTACACGTGGGGCCCACAACCGGAAAGCTGTCATCCTATCCTCTCCCCCAAAAGAGAACCTGACGGTGGACTTATTTCACCCATGAAAACAGTTCCACACCCATTATTCCTCCTACTCCAGTGTCCTATCAGGAAATAGAGAGCAGAGAAATTCCAGAACCACCTGGAAAAGTCAATCTGGCTCTTCAACTTTCAATAGAAATGGACACTAGGATCTTCCAACATAAGGAGAGATGAAAGAGCAAGTCAAAAGTAGATAATGGGACTCAGGAGAATCAAAATAATTTGGGGACCAAAGAAAATATTTAAAAATTCCTTAATGGATCTCTTATAGAGATACAAGAAAAATTTGGATTTGTAAAGCAAGATCTGGAAGTTATGAAAAAGCAATAAAAGAGAACAAGAAAAATCTCTTGGAAATTAAAATATATAACCACTAAAATAATTCAATAAAAAATCTATGATGTAAAATGCAAAAAATGTCTCAAGATACATTTCAAAAGACAAGAAGATGAGAAATATGAGAATATATGATGTAAAGGACCAATCAAAAGGTTCAGTACCTGACTAACAACAAATCCATAAAAAGGAATTAGCGAGAAAGAAATTACAAAAATTCATATAAAAACATGCCATATAGGGCTGACTTCCTGAGTGTTAATTAATAAAATATCTAGACCTGGATACAGCCTTGTGTACTTTGAGAATGCTAAGGAAAAAGAAAAGATTCTACAAGTTTCCGGGGAAAGAAAACATACCACATACAAAGGAACAAAAATAAAACTAGAGTAAACAGGTCAAAATTTGCACAGTGTGACTCAAATGCAGGAAGAAAAAGAAGAGGCGCTTTGGATTCCTATTGATGAAGATTGGATGGAGGCCTTGGGAATATGAAAACTTATATACATGCACTTAAAGGTCAAACTGCTTTAAATGAGTCACTATGTGGGGAATATTCGGGACCTTTAGTTAGAAATACCCAGACAGGCTCTTTGTCTGTTCCCAAGTATTCTTTCTACTCACCATCTTCTTGCCAATATGTTATCTGGGGACTAGAATCACTGTGAGTCTCCCAGCAATAACCCTTTCCCATTGTGGAGCAACCTCGGCTGGGCTAGTCCGAGACAACATGAGAAACTGTACCATTACCCATCGACTTATGGCAACCCACTAGTTCAAGGATAGATTCAGGGATGAGCATGTAAAAATTTAGACACATAAAATTCAAAGAGAAATTCTCCAGAGGTTCCTTGTGAAAAGTAGCCTTGCTCTCAGGAGAGAGACAAGAAACACGTGGCCATTCTCTTTCTCCAGCCATTAGCCATGGGTTTGATGGGGCAATCTTATGTGATACAAAAATAAAAATATAGTTAACAGAGGTAAAATATAGAGAGGGTGGAATGTATAAAGGAAAAATTTTCTTCATCCTACACAGAAGAAGACTGAGGTTTGGATTGGAACGAATGGAATGAGATGTAGCACATTATTTAAAGTTGCAATGGTAAACAATAAGAAAACCCTAATCATTAGACTATCAAATTAGTACATGATGAGTCGTAAAGACAAGGAGTAATATTTTGCTAAATCTTAACTTTCATAGAGGCAATAAATACTGTAGGTAAATCTAGAAATAAACATAAAAGCATAATAATTAGAATTAGGGAAACATTCACAAGAAAAGAATTAAGAATTTCATCAGATATATTTTCCTATTCATTAGTTCTAATATACTGCTTAATGCTTCCATTTAAGTGTTTTCAATTGTTTCAATTACAATTTTCGTTTCAAAATTCCATTTTTGTTGATTGCCCAACTTTGTGATTCCATTCTTTATTTATTTAAATATTTCTTACATAGCTTATCTATGTTTTTTTTTAAAGATTTTATTTTTTCCCCTTTTTCTCCCCAAAGCCCCCTAGTACATAGTTGTATATTCTTCGTTGTGGGTCCTTCTAGTTGTGGCATGTGGGATGCCGCCTCAGCGTGGTTTGATGAGCAGTGCCATGTCCGCGCCCAGGATTCGAACCAACGAAACACTGGGCCGCCTGCAGCGGAGCGCACGAACTTAACCACTCGGCCACGGGGCCAGCCCCCATAGCTTATCTATATTTTGATTGTAGCACATCTAATATCTAAATCTGGGATATTCTATAACTCTATATTCTGGGAATCTAAATCTGTCACTAATTGTTTCTGCTGATGCATACATAGCAGCTTGTCTCGTCTGCTTGGCGATCTTCGTGACTTCTTCAAACTTAAAAATCTATAGGAATCCTGAAGGCCTAGAGTGGAGATGTTTTTCCTACTTCTCCTCATAGCCAGAGGGTGCCACAGACTTGGCATAATTTCAGTCGCCCTCTCAAGTGGACACGGGAGTCCTAGGCTCCGATCTCCTGCCCACAGCCGGCTCAGAGCATTTATCTGCATGGCAGTGCTTCTTCGAGCAGCTGCCTCCCGTCTCTCAGGGCATACTTTGCTGAGCTCTAGACCTGTACACTTTGGTTTGTTTGTGTTTGTTTGTCTGTTTTCAGAGGCGATGGTAGAGGATGGTCCTTGAGGAAAAACAAAAGTGTGGTCTATGAGGACTCCAGCTGTTCTACAGCAGGAGCGTGCTCCAGGACATCTAGTCCATCATATTGCCAGAAGCAGACAATTACTCAACTCAATCCTTCAATTATGTTCTGCATTTCACCTCCTAGAAGCACTATCCCTTGTCTATACCATATCATCCCGGATGGAGTCCCTCCCCTTCTCTCTCCTTAGCACCACCAAAAACAAGAGGCAATGATGGAATCTTACATCATAAGGTAGAACCTCTAACAATCTAAAATTTAATGTTATATAACCTCAGCTGCTGAGGAATTATGTGCCTCTCTCTTTAACTTGGACCACTTTCTTCTTATCTGGGCTTGCCACATGCACAAATAATGCTATTCTTTCTGTTGCAGATCAACTTAGCTTCTCTTTTTTCCAACTGTGTATAGAGGTCCACATCTTTCTGACAAAATATATATATATGTATATATTTTATGTACATATACATACATATATGTGTACATATATATGTATTTTTATACTAAGACTATTCTTCCCTAAGACAAATTTCTCCCACTCCTCTCTTTTTCCTTTCTGCTCCTCCTTTACTTCCAGATAATATGTGAGACACAGATGTGTTGCATATTTTATCAAGTGGCAAAAAACAACTGCTTAAAGTTTTAAAAATTGATCACTCAGGAAACTAGTTAAAGGTTATCCTTAAGAGGTCTTTCATCTTTAAATGGCTATTATTTATGAAATGGAAACTGCCCTTAGGTTAAGAAGTAAATCATTTCATATTTTGTCATTCAGAAGAAAATTAATTCTCTTGCAGATTTTGCATTTCTTTATTTATAAGTGTATTCACCACACAACAGGTGATGAAGGAACCCACAGAACCCAGGGAATCTGAAGAACATATTCCAGTGCCATCTGGGAAGTCAAAGAGATAATTAAGATATCGCCTGTGGTGGGAGAAAGGCACAGATTCCATACCAAAGGTGCAAACATTTACCAAGTGAAAGTTTTGAGCTTACATCAAGTGACTTTCTTCTTCAAGCACTAAAATTTTGGGCATGGCCTTCTCCTAAATAATCCACTCCTTTCCAAGAATGATCAAATTACTTTACAAAGATTAAATAAAAAGTCTTGGCACTCAAACTTCAGAGTTGTTTCCATTACAATACTACAATATTTCTTCATATCACAAGTTAATATTCAAATGAATGTTAATGGATGACAATAAACTTTTTAAAAAGTGAACAGATAGACCATTAAGCTGAATTACTATAAGAAAGAAGGATAATAGAGAACATGGGAGAATTTGTATAATTGTAAAAGACTGTTGTGTGAATAACATGTATGTATTCTACCCCTAAACATCTTTTTTTCCAGACCACCCACTGTATTATTTTTGCTAAAAGTATACCATAAATTTATTGATTGTCTCTAAAATTGTGTTACAAAGTGTCACAATTTTTAAGATATGTGTTATATAGTGAAGGTAGGAAGGTATTGATGAGATTCAGCAGCACTAAGACAAATGATTTCATTTCAGAGGGAATTAGAGTGGAGAGATCAATCACTAGAGAGTTAAAGCGTTATGTCTATACATAACCTCCAGAATAAGTCATAGTATGTGCCTTCATTCCTTTTTTGTGTACAATAGTTTGAGGTTGCAAAGCACTTCCACAAAAATTGCTTCATCAAATAAATATAAGTTAGTGATTTTTGTTTTCTTTCACTCCTTGTATGACAGTCATGAGTTTTGTGAGTTTTACCTGAATCTGAACTGAGTTAATAAATATCAATCCAATTTTGGAGACTTAAATTATAACCAAATACACTAGGAAGACAGGCTACTGAAATTAATCATATTATAAAAATAAAATGTTATTGTAATGCTGCTGTTGACTCCTAATGCACTGTTCTCCAAACTTCTGCATTTCACTGATCTTTTTGTCATACCTTTGCATAATCTGTACTATCATTTACTTAGCGTTTTTCTTTTTAAGGTTTCACTGTTCTTAAGATAGCCTTCTATCTCTAAGGAAATCAAGATTTAGATGTACTTATATTTTTCTAATACACATAAAAATAAGCAGCAATTAAAGTTAAAAAGAAGATGGTTCATGTGCCTATCTCTAACATTATTTTCACATTCTACCAGTAGTATATTTACCTCACCCTGGAAAATGCTATTTTAACTATATATTTTATATGCTGTACATTTTTTAAATATTGTATTTTCTCTTAAACAATTATGTGTGTATTTATCAGTACTTATTAAAGCGAAGTTATGAATGAATATAAAAATATAATTAAAGGACATGGGTCAACAACGTGATCTATCTTCAGGTATAATTAGATAGAAATATCTGTCGAAGATTTATGGGATGTCCAAGAACATGAGAAAAACAAACGAACAATGCTACCTTTTCTTTTTTTGGTTGGGCTTATGTTGAATATTTGATTCTGTGCATCTTTCAGACTGATAAAGCATGTGTCCTTTCCCATTTAGATTTAGAATGGGTCTATTCATATTTTTTCAGTGAAAATACAATTTCAAAGCTCAACTTATTCTTAAATAAAAATGGCATTATTCTTTTAAGTTCCATTAGTTTATGAAACTGATACCTCCTAACTTGATAAATCAAATGATAAAAGACCACAATGAAAACTTCTATGACATAAGGAATTTTCCAGGCTCTATTTATTGGCTAAAATATTTTGCTAACAAAATTGAGTAAATTCCATGAGTTCATTTTATTTCAAAAACCAGTAAAGAAACCAAGAAGAAAAACTAGGTGCATAGATTACAGATGGTCCTAATGTTTACAGTGACCAGATTATTCAATAGTTTGAGCAAAGGGTGCTTATGAAAGTTTCAAAAGATAATCAAAAAAGAAATACTGAAATTGTCTCATATATTACAGGGTTTTTTTCCTCTAGGGTAATGGCTATTAGAAAATGTACTTAAAAGAGTAGTACCGATTGTAGTTAAAGTGTACAAGCATAGAGCAATGAGGCTAATGCATTATGTATTATAAAATATCATGTCATATTATTCCACAATTGGCTGAACTTTCCTCTAATAAAATCTTTCAAGGAAATCTTTCCAAAATAGAAACAAAAAACATTTATTATTTAACCTGATTTCAAGATTATTTAAATTAAAAGGTATATTTAATCTCATTATGCCAAGATGAGAGGAATATTCCTACTATCTTTCAAGAAGAAACTGAAATACAGAAAAATAATGAGGATAAAATACCTGAAACAAAGAAAAGAGAAATGAAAGATATAAAAATACGTCAAAAAGTAATTTTAGAAATAACAATTATACTAGAAAATTAGCCAAATCTCGAATATTATATAAAACATATATAATAAATGAAAAAACCTCTTATCTAGAAATACAACTAATAGTGTTAGGTATCATTCCTGTTTTCAGCATAATACATTGATAAGTTTTGTAGGCCATTGGATCTTAAATTTTTTTAAATGAAGAAAGGATATGGGTATTTCAGGTTTCCAGTCTGGCATGTAAGGAGGTTAGAAGTCACCACTCCATGCTAATGACAAGTAAAAAGTTGAATAAACTGAAAAAAAAACAAAGAAAAAAATAAGCTCTTCTTAGATCCATCAGAGAAGTGAGCTCACAAGGTAAAATGCTGCCCCCAAAATTGGAGAGACAGACGGGTAGATGCAGAGAATCAGAACTCACCAAAGCAGAAACCTACCAGTAGAAACCTCCATGGGAACCAGCCCAGGGTAGGAAAAATCTAAAGTGTAATTGACAAATCGCTGGAGACTCAGTGTGAACAAGTCTGCAAGTTAAAAACTCCCAGGGGACACAGTCATAGGGGAACTTCCACACTCTTGTGAGTTTTACCTCCAGGAGCTCTACCAGATCCTCATAGTGAATATCCAAGAAAAGTCCCCTTATTCTTCTGGCAGCAGGGTGGGAAAATTAACCATTTGAAATACCCAGAGCATTCTGTTCTTTTTAACAAAGCCTGACCTCAAGAGAAACTATTTTACCAGAAACTAAGCTGATAGGGTTTTATCAAAACCTAACCTACCTGGAGAAGGGAATATCAAACTCCAGCATACTCTAACCATCCTTTCCAACCTAAAGGTTGGGGTAGGGGGTGGCGGGAAACAGCTGTGTGGCACTGGTGAAGTTCACCGTCCAGGCTCACTGGCTCACCAAAAGACTGAGACCTAATCATAGAACTATGGATGCTTCCCCTCCTCCCACACTACCACTTACCAAAGGCCTGTTTATCAGAGTTCCTTTAACTCAATGCAGCACGTCTACCTGTCTATGCTAATATACAAAGCATATGAAAAGGCAAAAAGAACATAGTTTGAAGAGACTGAACAAATATCAGACTCATAGTGAGATATGGCAGGAATGTTGCAATTATCAGGAAGTTTCTTAAAACATATAATTAATATGCTAAAGACTTTAATGGTAAGAGTAGACAACATGAAATAACAGATTAATAATAAGCAGTGAGATGGACATTCTAAGAAAGAATCAAAAAGAAATGCTAGAGATTAAAAACAATGTATCAGAAATGAAGAATGCTTTTGAAGGGCACATAAGTAGACTGGACATGGCTGAGGAATGAACCTCTGAGTTTGAGGATATGACAATAAAAACTTCCATAACTGTTTAAAAACATTAAAAAACTAAAAAAAAAAGAGAAAAAGAATGGAATACGTAAGAACTGCGGGACAACTACAAAAAGTGTTACATACACTTAATAGGAATTCCATAAGGAGAAGAAAGAGAGGAAGGAACAGAATATTCAAAGCAATAATGACTGAGAATTTCTCCAAATTAATATCAGACACCAAACCACATATCCAGGAAACTCAGAGAACCCCAAACAGGACAAATACAAAAAAAAAACAAAACCCAAAACAAACAAACAAAAGACTACTCCTAGGCATATCATATTCAAACTACAAAAAATCAAAGATAAAGCAAATATCCTGAAAGAAGCCAGAGGGAAAAAAATTCTTACCTACAGAGGAGCAAAGGTAAGAATTAAATCTAACTTCTCCTCAGAAACTATGCAAGCAAGAAGAATGGAGTGAAATATTTAAAGTGTTGAGAGAAAATAAAACCACCAACCTAGAATTCTGTACCCTGTGAAACTGTCCTTTAAAAGTGAAGAAATAGAATTTCTCAGACACACAAAAATTGAGGGAATTTGTTGCCAGTAGACCTGCCTTACAAGAAATGTTAAAAGAAGTTCTTCAGCAAGAAGGAAAATTAAATAGGTCAGAAACTCCCATCTACATAAAGAAGGAAGGAGCAGGAAGAAGAAATAAGCAAAGTAAAATGAAATCTTTTATTTTTCTTATTCTTAATTGATCTAACAAATAACATTTTGTTCAAAATAATAATAGAAGCAATGTATTCGATTATGTATAAATATGTGTATGAATGCTTATGTATAAGTGAAATGAATGATAGCAATGATATAGGGGCAGGAGGAAGAAATTAGGAATTGTTGTTATTACAAGGCACTTATATCCATGAAACAGTATAATATTATTTGAAAGTGGACTTGAATTAGTCATAGATATACATTGCAAACCACTAAAAAAAATTTTTTAATAAAGTAGAATTAATATGGCAAGAAAAGAGAGAAAATAGTGTCATATGAAAGGCTCAATTAAAACCACAAAAGGCAAAAAAGTGTGAAGGATAAAAATAGGAAAAAAAGAACAAGGGCAACAAATAGAAAACAGTAACAAATAGGACAAATATATTATTCTACTAAATTAATAATTACTTTAAACATAAATGACCTAAATATACCAATTAAAAGACAGAGGTTGCCAGAGAGGATCTAAAACAATACCTAACTATATGTTGTCTAGAAAAAAACCACTTTAAATATAAAGACTGTTATGACATAAAAGTAAAGAGATGGAGAAAGATATACCATGATAATACTGATTAAAAGAAAGTAGAAGCAGCTATATTAATTTCAGACAGAGCAGACATCAGAGCAAGTTATCAGGGATAACAAGGGACATTATATGATTAAGGATCAATATTACAAGAAGACATAACACTCCTTAATAAGTATGTACATAACATCAGCACTTCAAAATACATTAGGCAATGACTGATAAGACTGCAAAGAAAAATAGATGAATTTGCTATTATATTTGGAGACTTTAATACTCCACTATCAGAAATGGACAGATCCAGCAAGCTGAAAATCCATAAGAACATAGTTGAACTCAACAGCACCATCAATCAACTGAATATAATTGACATCTATAAACTACTGCATTTGACAACAGCAGATTACGCATTCCTCTCAAATTCACATGGAACATTTACAAAGATAGAACATATTCTGGGCCATAAAACACATCTTAACAAATTTAAAAGAGTATAAATCAATGTCTGTTCTCAGATCACAATGGAATTAAACTAGAAATCAAGAACCAAAACATAGCTGGAAAATCCCAAAATACTTGGAGATTAAATGATGCATTTCTAAATAACACAAGAGTCAAAGAGATTTTCCAAAGTAATTTGAAATAAATGAAAATAAAAACACAACTTATCAAAATTTATGGCAGTGAAAAAAGTGCTTAGAGAGAAATTTGTAGCACTGAAGGCATGCATTAGAAAAGAAGAAACATCTAAAATCAATTATCTGAGCTTCCACCTTAGCAAATTTTTTAAAAAGACAGAAAATTAAATCCAAAGTAAGTAGAAGAAATAATAAAAATTAGAGCAGAAATCAATGAAACTTAAATAGAAAATCAATAGGGAAAATAAAATCAAAAGCTGGTTCTTTGAAGAGATCAATAAAATAGATAAACCTCTAGCCAGGTTAACTAAGAAAAGTGAGAGAAGACAAAATTTACTAATATCAGAAATGAAAAAC
Source organism: Equus przewalskii (assembly GCF_037783145.1). NCBI lineage: Eukaryota > Metazoa > Chordata > Mammalia > Perissodactyla > Equidae > Equus > Equus przewalskii. The sequence goes on along the minus strand of NC_091832.1, from coordinate 101,793,168 downwards.
GGGACATCTCTACAGATCCCATGGACAGTAAAAAGATAAAAAAAGAATATTATAAACAACTCTATGCCCACAAATTTGATAACTTAGATGAAATGGACTAATTCCTTGAAACATACAACTTACCAAAATTCACACAGGAAGAAATAGATGATCTGAATAGTCCTATAGCTATTAAAGAAATTGGATCAGTAATCATATTGATCTTCAAAACAGAAAATGTCAGGCCCAAATAGGATCCCTGATGAATTCTACCAAACATTTAAGGAAAAATTTTTACCAATTCGCTACAATGTCTTCCAAAAGATGGAAGCAGAGGGATAGTTCCCAACTCATCTCATGAGGCCAGAATTGCTCTAATACCAAAACCGGACAAAGACATTACAAGAAAATAAAATTATAGACCAATATCTCCCATGAACATAGATGCCAAAAAATCTCTAGCAAAATTATAACAAATAAAATCCAATATTGTATAAAAAGATTTATACACCATGACCAAGTCGAATTTATCCCAGGTATGCAAACCTGGTTCGATATCTGAAAATCAATTATGTAATCCATCACCTCAACAGGCTTAAGAAGAAAAAGTCACATGATCATATCAGTCGATGCAGAAAAAGCATTGGAGAAAATTCAACATCCATTCATGATAAAAACTCTCAGTAAACTAGGAAAAGAGGATAAGATTCTGCACCCAATTCTAATGTGTGAGTGTTTTCTCTACCACCAAGCAATTCTCCAATACTAGCTGAATGTTCTACAATTCAACTCAATTCTGTCACTATCTACCTGGAGATAACATCAGATCCCACAGGTTAAGGGCTCATTCCTACAAGACTGCCCCCACTTGAGATGCCAATTGCAAGTCCAGATTGTTACCTGTGCTTCTGACCAACTGGCTATAGACTGGAGGTTCCCACAATCCCCTCCTTGAGTTCAACTGATTTGCTAGAGCAGCTCACAGAACTCAGAGTAACAATTTACTTACTAGATTACTGGTTTATTATAAAAGGATATAATTCAGAAACAGTGAGATGAAAGAGATGCACAGGGAAAAGAATGAGGGAAGGGGCACAGAGTTTCCATGCCCTCTCCAAGTGCACCATTCTCCCAGCACATCCACATGTTCACCAACCAGGAAGCTCTCCAAATCCTGTCCTTTTGGGTCTTTATGGAGGCTTCTGAAATTATATTCAATTAAATCATTAGCCGTTGGGGATGGATTCAATCTCCAGCCTCCTCCCCTTCCTGGAAGTCAGAGGGAGGGGGGACTGAAGTTCCAGCCTCCAACCACATGGCTGGCTCCACTGGAACCAGCTGTCATCATTAGGTGATTTCCAAAAGTCTCTGCATTAACATAACAAAAGACAATTTATAGCTCTCATCATATGAAATTCTAAGAGTTTTAGTGCCAGGAATGGAAGAAAGACCAAATATATATATATTTTTTAATTATAATAATCACAATATCACGGAGGGGAACTTCCTCAACCTGATAAAGAACATCTGCAAAAACCTACAGCCAACATCATACTTAATGGTGAGAAACTTGAAACTCTCCCACTAACATGAGCAACAAGGCAAAGTTGTCCTCTCTCACCACTGCTTTTGAACATAATATTGGAAATCCTAGCTAATGTAATAAGACAACAAAAGGAAATAAAAGATATACTGATTGGGAAGGGAGAAATAAAATTCCCTCTGTCTGCAGATGACATAATCATCTATCTAGAAATTCCGAAAGAAGTGACAAAAAAAACAAACCCTGGAACTCAAAAGCCATTATAACAAGGCTGCAGGATATAAGATTAACATAAAAAAGTTAATAACTTCCCCATATGAACAAGCAGAATTTGAAATTAAAAACACATTACCATTTACATCAGCACCCAAAAAATGAGAAATTTAGTTTAAATCTAACAAAATATGTACAAGATTTATATAAGGAAAACTACAAAACTCTGAAAGATCTCAAAGAAGAACTAAATAAATGGAGAGCTATTCCACATTCATGGAGAGAAAACTCAATACGGATTTCCAGATGTCAACTTGATCAATGCAATCCCAATCAAAATCCCAGCAAGTTACTTTGTGGATATCAACAAACTGATTCTTAAATTTATATAGAGATGCAAAAAACCCAGAATAACCAACTCAATATTGGAAAGGGGCAAAGTTGGAGGGCTGCCACAACCCAATTTCAAGACTTACTGTAAAGCTACAATAATCAAGACAGTATAGTACTGGCAAAAGAATACACAAATGAAGCAATGGGACAGAACAGAGAGCTCAGAAATAGACCTATGTAAATACAGTCAACTGATCTTTGACAAAGAAGCAAAGGCAATACAATAGAGCAAAGGTAGTCTTCTCAACAATTGATGCTAGAAAAACTGGACATCCATATGCAAAAAAAAAAAAAAATGAATCTAGACACAGACCTTACACTCTTCACAAAAATGAACTCAAAATGGACCATAGAATTAGTTGTAAATTGGAAAACTAAAAAACTCCTAGAAGATAACATAGGAGAAAAACGGAATGACCTTGGTTATAGCAATGACTTTAGAAGTTTTAGATACAACACCAAAGTTATGATCAATGAAAAAAAGATTGATAAGCTGGAATTCATTAAAATTAAAAACTTCTGATTATAAAAGACATTGTCAAGAGAATGAGAAGGCAAGACACAGACTGGGAGAAAATATTTACAAATAAATATCTGATAAAACACTGTTATACAAAATATACAAAGAACTCAAAATTCAACAATAAGAAAATGAGCAATTCCATTGAAAAATGGACCAAAGACCTAAACAGATACCTCACCAAAGAAGATATACACATGGTAAATCAAAATCCAAATGAAAAGATGTTTTAGCATAGGAAAAGATGTCCAACATCATATGTCATTGGGAATTACGAACTGAAACAACAATGAGATACCACTACACACCTATTACGATAGCCAAAATTCAAAACACTGACAACACCAAATGCTCGCAAGTATGTGGAGCCACAGGAACTCTCATTCATTACTGGTAGGAATGCAAAATAGTACAGCCACTTTGGAAGACAGTTTGGCAGTTCCTTACAAACCTAAACATACTCCTACCATATGATCCAGCAATCATGCTCCTTGGTATTTACCCAAATAAACTGAAAATTTATGTCCGTGTAAAAACTTTCACATGGATGTTTCTAGTAGCCATATGCATAATTCCCAAAACTTGGAAGCATTCAAGATGTCTTTCATAGGCAAATGGATAAATAAACTGTGGTACTTCCAGACAATGGACTATTACTCAGTGCTAAAAAGAAATGAGCTATAGAACCATAAAAAGAAATGGAGGAAACTTAAATGTATACACTGTGTGAAAGAAGCCAATCTGAGAAAGCTACATACTGTCTAATTCCAACCATATGACATTCTGGAAAAGGCAAAGCTATGGAAAGAGTAAAAAGTTAAGTGGTTATAGGAGTTAGAGAGGAGAGGAGGATTTTTAGGGCAGTGAAACTATTCTATATGATGTGACAGTGGTGAATATATGTCATTATACATTTGTCAAAAACCCACAGAATGTACAAAACTAAGAGCGAACCCTCATGTAAACTATGGACTTTGGGTGATAATGACATGTCCATGTAGGTTCATTGATCGTAACAAATGTAACACTGTGGTGTGGAAAATCAAAATAGTTGGGGAGGTTGCATGAGTGTGGAAATGGAGGTATATGGAAACTGTATTTTCTGCTCAGTTTTGCTGTAAACCTAAAACTGCTCCAAAAAATAAAGTTTATTAAATTCTTTTACAAGATTATTTCCAATGCTATGCAAATTAAGCAGGCTTTGCCAATGTGCATAGCATTCCTTAGTAGAAAGATAGGCAATGAGGAAAATGGACTATTTGTTAAGAAGAAATTAAACAATTATTGGTAAAGCACAACATTTTCCATGGTACTCTTCAAAATAAATTTTCCTTTAGGAAATAATTTAGAGAAACTCTATTATATTCTTTTTTGAAAAGCAACAGTGCATATTTACTAAGTCCTAAAGTAAAGAAACCTATTTAACTTTGTTTAAGGCAGTGCTTATCTATTCAGCAAACCCTTATAGTGTATTACCTTTGCAGAAGGTACTCTTCTAGGCATTTTTTCTAGTACTAACTCTTAGCTAAACTTCTCACAGGAGCCCTTTGAGGAAGCCATTATTTGTATTCCCATCTTAGAAATGAGTAAACTGAGTCACAAAGAGATTAAGTTACCCAAATCCACAGCCAGTAAATTGTGGAGCTGGGATTCGAATAAACGTGTGTTAAGCATAGAACTGCTTTCTAATATAAAACTATGAAGATAAAATGGAATTAGTACTCTGATGCACTTTGGGAATTAATGGTATATCACATTATAGTTTTCAAAAGTGTTTCCTTTGGATTCTCTCATTTGGAAGTACAATCACCCTAGAGATAGGTGTCACAGAGATATTTTATAAATATTAAACAATTTTTTCGAAGATTTCAGAGGTCATAAGTGATGAACTTGAAATTTCAGTTTTGGTTTACTGAACTCTGAGGTCTGTTCTCTTTGCAATATGCTCTGTTAGGAAAAGCAAGGTTTTCTAGAGTAGAGATGAAGATGAGCAAGGGGGAGGCAGGCGGGGATGATGAGCTCTAAGCCTGGAAAGGGATTTGAAGCCTAATTGTAAACTGTAAGGAAGCTCACTTCCAGGCCAAGGCATTTGGATATGAATAGAACAGAAGAAAATGGTGAATCAATGAGGGTATTTTTGCTGATCAGAGGACAATCAAAGCAGTTCTCTGTAAAGGTGAATCTACACAACGTTGTTGGGCACAAAGAAAGCGTGGAAGCTGGGAGAACCACAAAATTATTAAATTAGCAGTGTGGTCTAAAATAAAAGAGCCGTCTGATCAAAATAACCAATATTTTATGCCCCTTAAGTATACAAAAGAAGGTTTACATATGTTACATTAGAGTAAAAACCAAACATATTTACATAAAAACTGAGCAATTTTCTCTCTATTTACTGTTTTGCTACATCTCTACTATCCTATTTCATCTATAGGCAGAGTGAAGTTCCTTCTCGGCGTCTCTTCAGGAAGAGAATACTAATTGCTCTTTTGGACTAGAGAGATTATTGCTACCCTATTCCACAAAATGGGGGAAGCATGTGCTGTAAACACACAAGAGACCCTTTGCTAGCTGCTATATGTCATTTATCTGCATGTTACAATGAAAGCTCCTTATTCTTAAAGGCATCTGGGCTCTTTTCAACTTATTCTAAAGCCAACAAATACAAAAGAACAGGTCTTAGGGCAATTATATACTGCTGTTTTCACATGATTAGGTCAACTTGATAAATACTCAAAACTGAAACAGAACTCCAAACCATGTTCACAAGGACGTAAGCACAGCCTCCACAGACTTTTCAAGGTTGTGAGAAGAATATGATGCTAGAATCCCTCCAAAAAAAAAAAGAAGGCAAATCTGAAGAATGGAAAATCAATTGTGACCATGAAATACATATGCATATAGTTTTTAATGTGATTTTTAATATTGGATAACCAACCCAAAACAGCTACATATGTTCCCATCTTTGGGTATGAGTTCAGTCTTAGAAAAAATGATCTCATGAGCTCACACACTCACCGCAGACTTGCAGAGCCCAACCCTAGGCCTGTTTTCAGGCAGGCTAGCATGCAAACAGGGTCAAGGCCCTGCAAGGATCCCCATCCTGGCTTGGGGGAAGAGCGCACATTTTGAGCCCATTTCTGCCGGCGCTGTCAGTATATTAAGCTGCAGGCTCATGCAGTTTCTATTCTCGTTTCCATTCTGTTGCTTTCAATGTTTTTGGAATCAGTCGAAGCTGAAACATCTTGGAAGAAAAGTTTGGTTTTTTGAACCCCCTGGTTTCAATTACTTTTAAATCTGACGCACAAACACTGCTTTTAAAGATATGTGACTAAAGTGCCAAATAAGGATCTTTTGATTTTTTGAAATACATGTGGTTGAAATTTGAGACCTGGCTGCTGCCAAGCTGCAGCTCAGGGAATAGAATACTGGCACAAGAAAACGAGCTGTTGCTCAGGGGATAATGTTAGAAGGAACTGTCCTACAGAAGGAAAATGTAAATTTTCATGATTTAGCTTATGCTTGTGGGACAATTCCATAATCCTTTGTTAAACATGTAAAAGATGAAATGCTGACTCTCCTGTTGTTTATTCAGGTTCTCAGCTATAAATTTCTCATACACGTAAGCCTGACTTAGATTGAATCCTTATAATAATAATTTTTAAAAGTACATTCACAAGATACCATGACACACTCATGCTAACTCAAACTTCCATATTTTTAAGTGTAACCTGAAAGTAATAGGTATTGATTTCTCTAAAAAGAAAACTACAATAGTTTAATAGACTCTTCTGGTACAACTGGAATTGTGGTAAGATCATTTGCGCTAAAATGTTTTTGGAGGCAAGTATCAAAATATAATTTACCTGTTTGTGGCAGGTACTTTCAGTGAACCGCTCCAATAAATTATGCTAGAGCACTCATTGTAAAAGTCACTGTGGTTCACCATCTAGTATTTTAGCCAATGCTACACATTAAAAGAAAAATCATCAGTACTATCATTTTTGACTAGCTAATGGTAGATACCACATCTGGCAAAATATACCAGAAACTCGTCTATCAATTGAAAAGATGTAAAAGTTGAAACTAGATTGTGCTGCCAAAGTGGACCATGAAGAAACAGCAAAATTATGCAGGAAAACTAACATGCGATAAAGTCAAATAGCGGTAAATTTTAAGAGTCATAACAGAAATAGAAAAAGTACTATTTAAATATTTCCAGAATGTATCACCAAATCCTTAGAACTGGTCACCTCAGAGAAGTAGGACTAGAGGAGAAAAGCGGAACCATTACTATTTTTCATACATTCTGTATTGTTTGAATTACTTGTGTGCTAAGTGAACATATATTACTTTTAAAATAAATGGCTGTTAGTTTGCTTTTTTAAATTCAACATAAATTTCAAGAATCACCATACTCCTCCAAAAGTATTTACTATGTACCCTGTACTTTAGAGTAACAAAAAAAAAATATGAAGAAAGATAATAGGTCTCTTTGGGACTTATGCTAAAGCTTCAGTTATATGACATCAAGTCTACAGATTAAACGGAAAAATATAAGTCAGCTAAGTATATGCTTGGCATGATAGAGCTGAATGTCCAGATTAACGCAAATTTTACTATTTATCCAGATGCTTTAATAGTGTAAGGCATAATCACAAAGACAGTATCTCCAAGTAGGAATGAAGGACAAAATAGATAGATATCATATGACTTAAATGCATATATATTACTATAGTAATTGTATGGGAAATAATTTGAGAAAATACCTGAGGGTGGTAAGAGCATTTTATGAATAGTGTATGTTTACGGAAGAGTCTAGAGTAGAAAGTGTTATTTTTTTTTCTAACTCATCTTAAAAGCCTTCTGGAAAAAATAAAGATTTCAGAAATGTTTCTCTGGAAACTAGATAAAGTTTGATAAGTTTAAGAAGACGATAGATTCCAATTAGAGACTTGAAAAGAAAGATGGAAGCAGAAACTGATTAATGGTGAAAAGAAATTATGATATGAGGACTAAAAAAATAACAGCACGATTAAAGTCCGGGTATCATCCTGTAGAAAAGCCCACTCTCCCCGAGACGCCTTACCTGGCATTTCTATGAATACCTGTAGTTGTATGAATCATGTTGAAAGAGATTACACATCCCTTCCTTTGACCTGCTTTTACTCTCTCCCTAACAGACAACTGAGCCTGAAAGGATATGGACTTAAGAAGGTTAACGTGAAAAAAGGCCATCATAGAAGCCTTGATTTACCTTCTGAAGTTTAAGGATTTGATGCAGCAGTATACTCTGTGACATCAATCTCATTAAATCACCGTTCTATAGGAGGAGCTGTTATTATTCCACTACAAGAAACAGAATGTCTTTTTTGGTTTTTAAGTTAGCTAGTTTCATTTTCTAAGTAATGCATGCACATCGTGTTGTTTACCACCAGACTGAGCCGTGTCTTATGCTGATCTACATGTGGGTCACTTTCTCACGCTGAGGACCGTAGTCTGAGAGTAAAGATTTCTAAGCTCCCCTGCATAAAGGTGTTCGTGGTTCAGGCTTAAAGTACTTCATTTTCATGAACTATATTTAAGGTGATAGCTATTGCTCCAATTTACTGACAGATATATGCAAATCCTGGAGTTTAAGCAGGTTGGTGGTCCTTCATATAGAGAGTACAAATTTATGTGCTATAACTCTATCCTACCACCTTGAAGAGTATTTGTTCCCCTTTGGAGCTGAAATAAGGGAATTTATAAATAAGTCTGGATTTTAAAACATACTTTTTCTTCTAGTTGAAGATAGAAGGTAAAGCATATAAAAATTACCTCTTTTATTCCCAAAATATAGAAATGATAGATAACGGCTTCTTTTTCATTTAAAATATGGAGATAAATCCATAAACTAAACAGGTATATATCCATGAAGCATAAAAGAATAACTCAGAATGTAGCCCATGAATATAGAGCCAAATACAGGCTATGAGGTCACAGGCTAGACCTGCATAAACCTGGGAGCCAGATCTGTGCCTTCTTCCTACGAAAGGGAGCAGAAATAAACTACCAGACTATAGCCCAGCACAGGTGCCAAGTTAGTGGTGTGTGGCATGGATATGTGCCACCGGGTGGGCAAAGAGTTTTAACAGCCACCATGTTCAAGCCATACATCTTAGAAGCCCAGGCCAGAAACAAACATAAAGCAATTATACAGACTGTCACAAACCCTCAGAGGATGAGTTTACAGACAGATTTACAAAGAACAAAAAGTACATGTATTATCAATGCAACAAATATTTATCAGGTACCTACTATAAGCCAGGCACTCTGCCAAGTGCCGAGGAAACAACAGCAGAAAAGAAAAATAGTTATGAATCCATGCCCTTATGGAGCATACAGTATGCACCAGCAGGAGTAAAACCAAGCACACAGTAAACTAACAAACACGTCAGAGGGTTCATTGCCTCCAATAGGAGAGAATTTGAACCCAAGAAATCAAGTTAATAAAGTAATTTGAGAAGATGTTAAGAAAACTGTGTTTAAAAATCTCAAAGAGATAAAAAGAGAAAAGCTTTTAGGAAAGAATGATATGTGGCTATGAAACAGTAGACAAGAAAAAGAACAAATTAAAAATTTTGCAATTAACAGAGTCAATAGGGAAATTTAAAAATCCTTTAAACTATAGGCTAAATCTTAACTTAAATAAATTTAAAGATCAAATTAATGAGTTGGAAGATAGAAGTAAGGGAATCTCCCAGAAACTAACAGAGAGGAGAGAAAGGGAAAGAGACAGATTAAGAGATCTGGGGAACAGTTTAAGGAACCCATATATTTGCCTAATCCCAGAAAGAAAAAAAAAATAGAAAGACCACAAAGAGGTAATATTTGAAGATATAAGAGATGAGATTTTCCCAGAAGTAATGACATGAATCTTCAGGTTAGAAAAATAAATCTACCAAATGCCTAATGTACATCTCTACACATCATAATGAACTCTGCTACTTTTAGCAGCAAAAGAAAATTTTTAAATTTCCCAATAAAAGACTAATTTTCTGTAAGGAAACTTCACCAATTAGATTGATGGAAGACTGCTTATTCACAGAAATATGTAACAGAAGTCAGACAATTAATATATTTAGAAGGCTGTGGGAATGAAGTACTTCATTATATACCTGGTCAGACTGTCACTCCAGAGTTAGAATGAATTAAAGACATTTTTATGAATCAAAGACACAGAAATTTTAGTCAATCTCTCACTAAAAAAAAAAATTATAAAGAGTATATTTCACCAAGAAGAAATTGACTATGTAGTGAGCCACAGAAATAAAGCTTCCACAAATTCCAAATAATTGATATTCTAAGACTGTTTTCTCTCATCACAGTCCTATTAGGTTAGAAGACAGAAATCAACAGAACTAAACAAAAAGGACAAAAATGCCACATATTTGAAAACCATAAAAATCACATTCAAGTAATCCAGAATCCTTAAGTTAAGAAAAGAAAATCACATTACATTGACCAGGATCTCCAAAATGATTAATGGTTTGAGCAGCAGTGATGATAATGGGCATCGCTTTTTTAAATGCTTTTCAAGTAAAAAATTAAGTACAATAATTCGCATGGAATTTTGGTAGATATGCACAAGCAGGTTAAGTAAAGTGCTCTTCTAATACACACATACACAAACACACATAGGGACGTGTACATGTGTAAAATATTGATTGTTATTGAATGCCTTTTCTGCATCTATTGAGATGATCAAGAATTCTGCTAATAGATGATGAAATATCAGGGACAAGGTAGTAAAATATTGATGTCAAGTCTTCCTTGCATAATTACTATTAGTTTTGATGTGTTTTTTAAATACTTTACATATTTTCTCAAACACAACAAAATTAGTTTATAAGACATCTCAATGATATATCCAACAATGGAATTTGTAAAAAGGTATTTACTCTCTCTTTTTACTAGACTTTTTTATTTATTGAGAAAATAAATTAAAACTCTTGGTAAGTATTTAGACAGTAATACAGTGAAAAGAAGTTCTCTAGTCCCCATTTTCCAGCCCAGGAGAACCACCCTTAACTGTTACTCTCCTTAATTCCAGAAGTTGTCCATGTGACCTATGTATTTATCACTTTAACATAAATCCTACATGTCAGTACTGTTCTGGGGATTGATTTTTCTGCTTAGAAATATATTTAAGAGATTTTTTTTATGTAAACATATGGACCTACTCTTCATTCTTTTTAAATGGTTGCATAATATTCCATGGTATAGGTATAGCATAATTAAACAGAAGACATTCAGGTATTCTCCAGTTTTCACTATAATAAACGGAACTGAAGAAAACAACTTTGTAGGTATGTCCTTGCACACCTGTGCAAGCATACCACATGATAAATTCCTAGAAGTGAAATTTCTGGGTCAATGTACATTTACATTTTTATGGATATTGCCAAAATTCCTTAAAAGAGGTTAAAATAATTTCAACTTCACTACCTTTAAATGAGAATTATTACTTCTCCATTCTATACTCTTACATACTGTATATTAACAGATATTTTAGCTTTAAGAAAATAAGTGAAAATCAAGTCCTTATTATCTTAATTTTTATTTTCTAATTGTGAGCAAGATTATGCAGTTTCATATAAAGGTTGTCCATTTGCACTTCATTTTAGTGGGTTGGTTGGTTATCCAATATTAAAAATCACATTAAAAACTATATGCATATATATTTCATGGAGAAAATTGATTTTCCATTCCTCAGACTTGCCCTTTTTTGGAAAGATTCTTGTATCATGTTCTTGTCACAACCTTGAAAAGTCTATAAGGCTATGCTGTGTCCTTGTGTGCAGCATGATTTGGAGTTCTGTTTCAGTTTTAAGTATTTGTCAGGTTCACTCAATCATGTGAAAACAGCGCTATATAATTGCCTTAAGACATTCTTTGTGTTTGTTGGCTTTACAATACTAAGTTGAAAATAGCACAGGTATCTGTAAGAGAAAGGAGGCCTCACTGTAAAATGCAGATAAAGGACATGCAGCAATTGGCAAAGGATTCCTTGTAGATTTACAGCACGTGCTTCTCCCATTTTGTACAATAGGGTAGCAATAGTTCTCTTTTCCTAAGAGAAGCCAGGAAAGAACTTCACTTCCTGTTCATGCTTTTACAAAATTTTCCAATGTTATTAGCCTTTTTCTTATTGATTTTTTATGGGCATAACCAATAAATAAGAACACGTATTGTAAAGAATATATATCTTTTGTAATAATTGATTAAAATTAAAGGAAAATGAAGAGAAGGAGAAACAGGAAGAGAAGAGGAAGAAGGAAGAGAAGGTGAAGAAGCAGCCACCTCTCATAGGAACTGATTTCTTTCCAGTGACTTTCCTAAACGTTCGATCCTTGACTCTTGCTGGTCCCTTTAAACTAAGCTTTTTGGTAAATTGCCTTTAGAATGGGCATGTAATTTGATCTCTACCATCTTAATAGAGGGGAATCATCTTTGCTTCCAAATTATAAATCAACCAACTGATTATGTGGCCTGATTCTTTCAAAGTAGGAAATTTCTTAAACAGTTTCAACAGTTGAGTACTTACCAACATAATATAAAACTCAGAATTAATTACCATATTTTAATTTAAATCATTTTTTAGAATCTGCTGGCTATCAGGCAACATTTTGTGCCAATACTTACTCTCTAAAATAACTTAGCTAGAAATTGTGGGAAACATTTTAAAACTAACTCTTGTTGCGTTTCATCAGAATTCAGCTCTTTCTAATTTCCCACAGAGACTATAATGTAGTTCTCTTAGAGATAAAGTAGTTGGTTGGCTATACTTGTATTCTGGGTGGGCATGATGCACTGAGGTTTACTAGCCTTAGGGCCTTCTGGGTCCTACATCCTAAAGCACATACAAGCCACCTCTTAGAACTTCACTTTTCTCAATTACGCAGCTAGAAGACTTCATAAGATGTTTTAATTTCTCAAAGCTTTGGAAACAAAGTGTACTGAATATATGGTCATATCTCTTCACTAGTTGCATATGCAATTATACAGTTTTAAGGTATAAAATTGGCATTTCCTATTTGTCTTTTGGCATTTAGCATGATACACACAAAATGAAGAAAGATCGTTTCACTAAAGAACCAGCATAATTGAAATATCATACTCAAGTAGACTATGCTGTGAAATTTGCAGTCATCGCAGCATATATTCAGGAATATCTATTGATAATTACCATAGAAGGAACGAAAGACTATTCCATGTGGATGCAGATCCCCAGAGAGACTGACGATGTGATGGTCTACACGGCTAAAGCAAATGATAGTACAAAATGGATTTTCCTTACAAGTTATATTTCTGGTCTGCTAAAATATGACAGGGTTAAAATTTTTTTTAAATGTACAGACACATTTTATGAGACCCTATAATAAACTAATATACTTTAAAGAAAAAAATCAAGGAAATTTAATTACATAATTCACATGCATTTATTTGAATAAGGTTAAGTCAAAAGGAGAGAAATTATTTCAAAGACATAATTTGCAGATATTTATGTAAAAATAGATTTCTGGTTATTAAACTATTTTTAATGAAAATATAAGAGTTAACAAAACACATCAAGGTCAAGCTGCTTGAAGAAATATAATTCCTTGGAGATTTTGATTTAAATCTGTAGCTTGGACTATCACCCCAAAGAAGTAACAGCTTCAGACACAAGAGATATATTTTCTCAACCACACTCAAGTTAACCACATTTACCACGGAGAAAGTCAACACCTAAGATACACAGCAACTGGGAAATGAAATGTCATGGTCAGTGTTTGCTTTTAATATAGCCTGGTAAGAGCAACACTCTATACACAATAGAATTTAGTCCCATTGTGGATGTACATGTTTAGAAATGGCATTTGAGCCTTTCCCGCTCTCCCTCTCCCCAAAAATGGTTCAGCTGGGTTCATGTGGGTTTGGCCCACAGGTTGTAGTTTACAGATCTCTGCTCTATTTTCTAAACATTGTTGCTGTTACAATCGAGTTTTGATAAAATACATGCATGCTCCAAATTAGCATGTGTTTATTATTTACCTTTAATAAAAATAGTATTCTACAGGTAAGTTAATTTGGAAAACTCTGAGTCCTGACACACACAAACTCAGCTATTCTAGCTGCCCTCATTCATTTCAAGAGTAAATTCAAAGGGGTTTGAAATAACTTGAGCTCAGTTTGGGCACAGTTCACAATTCTAACCCCTATGTCTCGATACACTACTGCATCTGTAAATTCAAAATAAACAATGGTAGTATAGTGATTGTAAAGATAAAGAAACAGTACTTGAGGTACTTTAATATTGTAATCCTATGAACAAATAATTCTCTGAATCTTGCGGGATTTATTCTCTTGAAGGCATTCTTTTTTTTTTTTTTTTTTTGGCTGAAGAAGATTAGTCCTGAGCTAACATGTTGCCAATCCTCCTCTTTTTTTGCTTGAGGAAGATTAGCCCTGAGCTAACATTCATGCTAATCTTCTTCCACTCCTTATATGTGGGTTGCCACCACAGCATGGCTTATGAGTGGTGCAGATCTACACCCAGGATCTGAACCCGCAAACCTGGGCCACTGAAGTGGAGAGCACCAAACTTAAGCACTATGCCACAGGCCAGCCCCAATTCTCTTGAAAGCATTCTTCATGTATTCCTCTCCTACTTTTCAAAAAGGTACTTTAATGAAATTTAGAAGTATTAATCCATTACTTTTTTGTCTTGTAAATTTTTTACTGGCATGATTATATACACAAAATTCACTACAAGAAAATTTCTCTGTCTGCATTTCTTTTTCTGTTGTTATCACTATTAGTATTGGTTTCATTTCATGATTATTACTAAAAATAATTCTGTAATATAAAGAGTATTATAAAATAATCCAATTTGGGGGTCATTTATGTTAGATACAGCACTGTTCCAGGGGTTTATTAAGCAAGTATATGCATTTTTAGCATTTATTTCCTTGGTAAAAGGTTTAAATGTTTTAAGAAATATAAAAAGAATTAATTTAAGATTAATCTGAGAAACAATAAAGTGCTAATAATATATTAGAGAAAGTTCAGAGAATACAAAGATTGAAAGTTCACAGCACTAATCAGACACAATAACAGATGTAAATAATAAGCAAGCTGCAATCACAGTGAAAGAGCATAGTTTAGGAAATGCATATTATAACTGAGGACAGATGAACTCGAATACTGACCCCATCATTAGTTGTATCTGATACAAACATGATTTCCTCAAAAGAAGCTGGGTTGCATATAAATCTAACCATTTTCAAACATCATCAGAAAGTCAGACGGGAGACTCTTCTCAAAAATCTTACACCTTTGTTAGTAGTTATATGTCAGTCTCTCAGGAGATGAATCACTGGACTCATTAAATATTATATCTAGGAAGAATAGGGTTACTAATTTGCCTGAAATTAAATATAATAAATAATTTAAATGCCTTTAATATCACATTCTTTAGCATTTAAACATATATGGCTTTAGAGATGTTCATAACATAGTTTAATTCAACCACCTTTACTGAGAATTCACTAGATATGAACAAGAAATATCAATACAAGCATTTGAAAGTTCATTTTTCAACCAAAAGTAAAGAGAGTGGGGAACAAAATGATAGCGCGAGAAGAGAAGGGAATGTTAGATTACCACACTGGATCTCAACTGCAAAATAGGTGGTATGCAGAACTTAATTAAATTCCATTGTTTCACTGTCAGAGCAAAACGCTTCATTTTTTTAGAAAACCTCGGTTTTGCATGGGTGATGTCCTTAACAATAAATATCCATATTATTCCTGATCTTTTGTTTGCTCTTTAACGAGATTTATGAGCTCTTCCACCACTACAAAACAGCTGTCTTGCATGTGCCATCCACTAATTGAACACAAATCCAAGAACCGTCATAGCAAGAAGTTTAGGTGTCACCAGGATGGGGCTAAAATGTCAAGATAATTCCAGAGTTCTATTATCACTGAGAAAAAAATAAACGCACAACCTATATATTTCCCCCAAAATCTTTTAAAATTATGGGTTTCGAAGATTTTGAAAAATCCCTACAATCGTGAATTCCTGGTGCAGTGAAAGAATACTGAACTAATCAGGAAACCTGGGCTGGAAATCCAGTTATTCACCTAACCGCATTAAAACACAACTTCGTAAAATAAGCAAATTACATCCCTAGATTGTTATGAGAAAATGATTCTAAAGACAAAGAGAGGTCAGGCAAGAAGAAATTGCTTTTTAAAGATAAAATAATACAAATAGATTCATTAGGTTAATGTATCTCTAAATGCAATTTAAGAAAATAAAAGAATCTTCCATCTATAGTTGCTAAAGCAGTGCTTAAATGTTCACCTGAGTGGCCAACTTTCTTCCCTCCAAATCATTACAAATTAAATAAAAATTTCTACAATGATTTACATGAGTCTCTTTGCAAAGATAGTCCCTCTATTAATCATATTCTATATATGAAATTCTGTGATTGTGATCTGAATTATCACAACGTAAATATGATTCATGAGGTGGCATTTCAGGAAAAGTTTTGGAAGAGTTTTTAAGTCAAAGACAAAAAAAAATAAAGCCTCAAAACTTTGCAGCTATGATTAAATCTCCTGTGAGAGGGAAACATATACAGTCAGTGGAGAAGTCAGCAGTGATATAGTAATTCTATCTTTGGGTCTGTTTTTATCGTTGAACATAACATTTTGTGCACTTCGTTTTATTTTCAACAGATAATACATGTATGTACTAGCTTATAAAAATTGCAATGAAAAGCAACAGTTTCTTCCTCCTGCTCCCAACCCCAACACAAGCCAGAAGCAAAAATTTTTCAGTATTTCTTGTTTAAGTGCATTTGTTGGTTACTTCCCCAGTTCTAAGTACCATGTTGCTTCTTAATTCTGCTATTTAAGCAATCCATACCAGTTCTCCACTAATTAGTAACCGGCTGGCTTTCCTTTGTAAATGTTTCTCTCACTGTTTTCAGCCTTTTTGCTTTTTATCACTACGTCTAGAAGTTATTCTTCAATTTATATTCTAGATTTTTCTAAATTGAAGAGCTTTTTTCTGTCCTTTAATTTTTCCTTTTTCTCTCATTGACTTCCTTTCTTTATGAACATAATTCTTGAACTGTTGAGGTTATTAACAAAAATTTTTTTAAGTTATCATCCCATTCCTGAATTGCCCATTTCTCAGTCAATTGTTACTTTTGTGTGTCTTGGTCTTTCTCACTCATGCTGCCAATTCTCCTAACAGAGCTGGTGATTGTGATTTCCTTTTGCGTGTTTGAGGAAAGGATTATGCTGATTATGGAGGTAGCTGGCCTGCAGGCGGTCATCTCCACCAGGCTTCTCTCAAGTGGGAAGTTGACTGGAAGTTCTGTGCACATGACTTAAGGGTATTGACTGACCTTTTTGGGGTACATGTACGGGGGAGGCAGCGTTGGTGGAGGCCCCACCATTGTCAGGATGTGGACAACTATTTTGGAGTGCCAATATCCACTTTAGTAACCTTAGCTCTCCCCAGGAATGTTATTCATTTTCTTTATAGAAGAGCCCTCCGATTTTCTTGCCAGCGAGTAAACACAGAAGAGGTATTCTGTGCTTGGGGTACAAAGGGCTGGCGAGCGTAGGAACACTGTCTGGCATGAGGGTTGCATGACAAATCTTTAACTAGCCCCCTACTCCAGCTGCTCTTCTCCTATCTATTCTTGGTGCCTGCCTCTGTGGTGTTCCACCTAAGAGTCACCTGCTAACACCTCTGTAAGCGTCATAGGAGCTCCTCCTCTTAAATAGCTTTTGATACAGTGTTGAACCCACTCTCCAGCTCATATTCACTTTCTGACTTCTAAAGACTTGTTGAAACCTCTCCACTTCTGATGCTCCACCTCCATTTTGCTTCATTGCCGTGGATTTATTCCCGTTTGCAGATAGTTTCTATTCTCTCAATGCAAGTTCCTTGAATACCATTTTAAAGAATTTTATCCATGGCACAGTAAATTAATAACCAACGAAATATTCCAGTGTCTGCTTAACTTCTACCTCCCTAGAAAAACAAGGTTTTTCTTTTAACTTCTATTCATCCTTCAAGTCAAGCATCACCCTTTTGGGGAATCGTCTCTGATCTCTGTGTTAGGTCCCCCTTCAATAAACTCTCACAGCATCTTAGGGTTCCAGCACAGAGTTTATCACAGTGTGCTTAACTAGTTTCTTTCCCCCTTGAGGCCAGGAGGTCCTTGATAACAGAGGCTGAAATGTTTCTAAATCACATACAACAATAGTGAGCATAATTTCTTATCTGCAATGTTTTTTGAATTAATGTAAAAAAAGACCCAGGAAAATTTCTAAGTAGTACTTATTTCCCAGAGAGTGTTCTCTAGGATGAATTCTAGCCTCACAAACTATTAATATGGAGCTAATTGGTCAAAAACGTTTGGAAAATAAAGCTATACATTCTTCTAGTAAATACACAATTCACTTCTTATCATATTAAAGGTTCTGAAACAAACTAAAGAAAAAAATCATTAAATCTGATTAGCTTGGTGTTTCCTAAAGTTTCTTAACTACATAACAATTTGTTATGAAATGACGACTAACATCCCACAGCTCTGGTGCTTCAAGACACAAACATGGGGAAAGATTGACTTAGTGCATGCACGATCTATGGAGCAAGATAGAAAAACAATATTGAACAGAAATAAATAATCAGATTGGGGCAGAGACCAGAAAAAAAATTAGCAAATTCTATGAAATCTGAACTAAAATGCGATGATTCTGGAAAGGTAGGCTACCTATAATCAAGGAGGACGTGAGGATGACACTCTTCCAGGTACTCGGGTTGCATCAATCCACAATCAACTCTTCATGGAACTTACTTCTTCATGAGTCTTGATGGAACTTATATTCTAGAAAATGTGTGTAGTGAGCAATCTCTGTAGCTCTCATCAACCGCGGCCAGGTGGGAAGTTCTGCTCAGTGTTGCCAGATCTTTCGATTTTCCAAGATAAGCCAGAAATCTGGTATTTTAGGTGAAATTTTCCAATTTTTGAATGTTGGAAACTAATTCAATTGTTGAAAAACACCGTGTGGGCCAAACATCTACAGGCCAAAACCAGCCTTTGGGCCATCATTTGCAACTTCTATAGAGACTGCCACCTAACCCTCGGTGATTTCCTTTAGATCCAACGTGGTATGATTAGTTCAGAGTGTCTGAATAATCCTTTAAGATAACTTTTCAGGTCAGCTCTTTCATTGTTTAACTTATTAATAATGTTTTTCTTATTCCATATTAAAGTAAAATTGTACCCAAAGGCAGGGAGAATAGGCTGGAATACCACAAAAAAACTCTTCCCAGCATATAATGTATCACATCTATATTTCTGGAAAAAACATAGCATACTGCTTTCTGACAGCACGATGACCAAGACCACCCCAGACACGCATTATACAACCCTAAGCTGTGTTTGTTCAGAAGAGAAATAGAACAAAATTTATGAGCTTCACTTTAGCTCATATCAATATATTTCAAGCAGCAGAACACTTTTTCATTTTGCAGGTGGTGCTTTAAAGCTTGTATGATAGATTTTAAAATATCATCCACAAGAATCCTAAGCCCCTAAGACCCATTAATTAACCCTGTATTATCAAACATTTTAAAATCAATCATTTACCTCTCCGGTGCGAGCTGAAGCAAATGCTAACAAGCACTTTCACCTTAATAAATTAAGCGTCATTTCAAAAAGTTGTTAGGTGTATGTTCAAACTGTATTATGTGTGTTGTCAGGGTGATTCGGGTTATGAAAAATTCTTTATTGTGCATCTTAAAGAATTACCTGTCTATAGGGAATCCATTAATTTCTTTCTGTCATCCTCCTCCACTTCCCTCTAAGCCACCCACTAACCTAAGCATTCTTGAGCAAGAGCCTTATAAGAAGTGTTTCTTCATGCATGTGCAGTGTATTGGGTAACTAAATGAAACGCAGCTGGGAAATATGAAGTGGACATTGAAGTGACTCATTAGGCAGCTGCATAGGATAGAAAGAAGAAAGTGGCAGGAAAATTTACCATGAAGATGCCTAGGGTCATACATACCATTTCCAGGGGATGACTAGAGGCAACATAAAATAAAGCTCTGGGGAAGAATATGGAGCTGTAAGGTCTCAATGATCGACAATAATAGAAGTAAGCCTTACTAAAAATATAGATTTCCAGATAAAATTGAAACCAAAAACCATTGAATCCAAGACTGTGACTAATAGAAACAAAGCTGGAGGTATAAATGATTAAAACGAAAAAAGCTAGTAATATTTTAAGAGAAGTCACTGATTAACAGAGAATTGTGGGCCCTAAATTGTTTGTATTTTACTTTGTTTCTTCATCATACACTTAATGAGGAAGTTGATACAACATGCAGTTCATGAAATTTGGAGCCAGAAACCCTGTGTTTAAATCTTAGTTTAGCCATTTTCTATCTGGATGAATGTGTCTGTTTCCTAATCTGAAAATAAAAGGGAATAATATAGACTGCATTAAGCTATTTCTGCAATGATTCAATTATATTAATTGATGAAAAACTAGCATTATTTGAAACCAGACCAATTTGGATACTTACTCTATCACTTATTAGCTGCCTGATACGTGGAAAATATTTGTCTCTAAACCTCAGGTTATTCTTTAAGAAATTGGTAAGATAACATAAATCACAGGATTGCGATTATTAAGTAGGATAATATATGCAACGTATTAGCACAATGACTGCTTATTGTACACCTCAAAAGTTCATTTTCACCGGAAAATGAAAGTACCTGAAGAACAGTTCATGTTCCAAAAATCTTAGTTGAATCTGAACATGATAAATAGAAGGATAACTTCTCTTAAGCGCAGTCATACATATTTATCTTTTATTTGGAGTTTTTAGCTGTAACTAGGATGAACAGCAATAGCAGCCAGTGCCACACACACACACAATCTTAAGTAAGGTGGTATTTTGAGAAGCTCAATGTAGCTAAATATCCTACCTAAGCAAGAGAGGAAAGGTACTATGATATGGATTTAAGAGAGCATTAGCTAAGATAAGCTCAGAGAAAAAGTGTTCTAGAGCTGCCAGTAAGCATTAGAAAGCTAGCCTGTGAGAATTCAGAAAATGAAAATAATTGTAACTTGAGAAACAGCACAGACTGTAGCCAAATGGCCTGGTTTGCCTCGTGGCTGTACCGTTCGGGCAGCCACGCTTTTTCAAGCCTACAAGTCGCTTGGTAAACGTGGCCATCCAATTAGGTTCCTAATGCTGTGTCATCTCTCCAACCAAAACTTTTCCAAGATGTCCCCATTTCCCCACCATTTAAGTACAAATGGAGTCTAGGCTAAAATCTCACTAAATTGAGAGGTCAACTCACTCCTCCAGGTTTAGCTCTCATGCCACACTACAGAGCGCTAATCTCCAAGCATACTGGGTGACGCCCCCCACTCAAGCACTTCCTGAGCCCCTCACATTCAGCTTTCTCTCTGAAATGCCTTCTTTTCTGTCTTTTTTTGAGTCCCCAGCTAATTGAAAGAACCTTGAGAACAAGTAATGTTTACATACCTTTATACACAACTGTTTCCGCTAACAAAACACTTCCATCCGTTCACTCATTCCCAAATACCCAGGCTCAATTGAGTGCCAATTACGCAAGAGGCATTATGAGAGATGCTGCAGGGGAAGTGCTAAAAAATATTTGCTGAATTTAATTAAATCTTCAGCTGTAAAGATAATATGCTTTAGCTATTATGCATTTAAAACAGCAGTATTGGGATTTTGGTTTTGTTTGGGGACATGTGCTCGCTTTAAATGTACAGAGGCATAATATTTAGAATTTTCAAAAGGATCTGTGATTCAGTAACTTCCCTCTAGCAACAATTGCTGTCTACTTTGAAAAAAAGAGAATATTTTAAAATTAATCTGTGGGCCTGCCCAGTGGTGCAGTGGTTAAGCTCACACATTCCACTTCTCGGCAGCCCGCAGTTCACTGGTTCAGATCCCAGCTGTGGACATGGCACCACTTGGCAAAAGCCATGCTGTGGTAGGCGTCCCACATATAAAGTATAGGAAGATGGGCATGGATGTTAGCTCAGGGCCAGTCTTCCTTAGCAAAAAGAGGAGGATTGGCAATAGTTAGCTCAAGGCTAATCTTCCTCAAAAAAATTAATTAATTAAATTAAATTAATCTACAAAGTCACAATAAAGTGTCTACACTATTGTTACACTGGCCCTCATTTTACAAAACAAGAGAAAATTGTTCATTATTCAAAATACACCAAAAAAGAAAAAATATATATAAAATCAAGCTGGTACAAAGAACGCTGTGTATAGAGAATGGAGTCAGGATAATTTCAGCAAAACTTCTCTTGGTAACAGGTAAAACAATCTTTTTGACTTCAAGTAAGTTTTTCATACATTTCATAATAAATCAAGTATATGAAATCATCTTGATTTTTGCCATCATGTTTAATCAACGTTTCGTTGCAATGTAATGTTTTCCACTTCTCCATTTAAATTTTTCTAGGTCTAACTTGGAACTCCTATATTATTAATAAAACATGAAGTGACATAATACTCCTTGATTTTTCCCTAAATTTTCCTAACTAATAGCTGTCTCTTGTTTGTTTAATATGGGATTCATAAATTTTTATATATAACAAAAAGTAAACAAGAAAATTGTGTAAAAAAATAAATAAATACACTACAGAGTGTTAACAAATCTGGAAAAATGGGGAACCTAGTATATTTTCACACTTTTCTTAGGTTAACAATTGGATCCATTGCTTTAAACTTAGAGATATTTCAACTGAGAAAATGTCAAGAGGTTGAACAAAAAATACATTGAGCATATACTGGGAATGTAAAATATACTCTAAAAAATTGTTTACACAGTGTTTCCTAATCAACTGGACAGTCTTTAAGTATAGACAAGATTCAACAGAGAAAATCTACCTACAAGTAATTGGAGATTGTTTCTAAATCCTTCAGTTAGCTAGATTGTTTTCCAACTCTCATTTATCTTAGCTCCAGAGAACACTGTCACCATAAGTAGCAACCAAGTGAACGAGTGGTTACATATTTTATACTGCTTTGAAAGATGACCTATTTTAATATGAAATACAGAATGTCTAACATGCTGGCCAGTGGCTTTGTTCCCTCTTGGCTATAAAATAAACAACCTCAAAGAGTATCTGGTAAAACAAAGGCCTGGAGATTTTTAAATATTCGAATGTTTAGCACTGACAGTTTGAAAACATTATTACGTGGTAAGTAAATGGAAAAATCAAATTTTCCATTATTACTATTAAAATTATTTACTATTAGAGTTACTAAAGTAAAGTTACATTTAACTTAAAAGTTTGATGTGGGTTTATTTAAATGGAGTCAATGGATGCTTAAAAAAGATTACAATTTGTACAACTGACTTCATTTCCTTGACTCATCAATAACCTGAAACTGTAAGAAGTATTTACATGACATCAAATCAAGAAGCTGCTGAGAAAACTAAAGAATTCGGTTTAGTTTTCTGATTCTTTTGTCCATAGAGAATCAAATAAATTTATTGCCCTTTTTTTTCCTCATGGCAGCTTTGGATCTTATCATCAAGTTAGAATCCATTTGGCTGTATTGGCTACTGTAGGACACTGAGCTCATTCACATTTAAGACATTTTTCAAAGTATTCATAATATTTTGGGGTCACTAAGTTCTAAAAATTAGTCTCCCAAGAGTAGGAGAAACGGCAGAGAAAACAAGTATAAAATGTTTCTTATCTCCTAGCCCCAAGAGATACAGTAACACATGAAATGGCCCTTTTGAGCAATGGTCCCTGCACCTATGCCAAGCTAGTAATGGGCTAAAGAGAGGGGCCAAGGTGGTGATTCAGTCAGATACAGTCTGTTTCCTTTACACTCTCTCCAAGGGCAATCTACTTCTGGCCCCTCTATTCCTATACCTAGAAACCTGAAACTTCCCCTTCCAGGATTGGCAAAACCATCTCTCACTTGTATAGATAACTTGATAACAAGAGAGCAACACTAATTATTCTGGAAAGACTTTCTGTCTGTATTCAGGAATGAGAACAACTAGGAGAAATGTAGGAAGCAATGGTGCTATAATTTTAAATAGAAAGAAGAAAAGAAGGATTTTAAAGGCATCAGAGATGTCCACTGCCAAAAGGCAGCCCATCAGAGTGAATTTCCCAGACATTAGTTCCGCAAGGTACTCTGTAGAAAAAGGAGATTTACAGTTCAATATCTCTGGAAAATAGTGCCTACAATACACTTTACCCTCTTGAAGTTATACAATGTATCTAACAGATAAAATTCTGATACAAAAATAGCAACATTTAGGGGCCTGCCTGGTGGCATAGTTGTTGGCATAGTTGTCAAGTTCTCGCACTCCTCTTCGGTAGCCTGGGGTCCACGAGTTCAGGTCCTGGGCGTGGACCTAGCACCACGCGTCAAGCCATGCTGTGGCAGCATCCCACATAAAATAGAGGAAGTTTGGCACAGATGCTAGCTCAGGGACAATCTTCCTCAAGCAAAAAGAGGGAGATTGGCAACAGATGTTAGCTCAGGGACAATCTTCCTCAGCAAAAAAAAAAAAGCAATATTTAAAATCCTTATTTGGTTAACTCAACATTTGCAAAACTGATTTGACTGTGATGATTGCTATGGATTGAATGTACATGTTCCCCCAAAATTCATATGTTGAAGTCCTAACCTCCAGTATGATGGTATTAAGAGGTGGGGCTTTGGAGAGGTAATTAAGTTCAGATGAGGTCCTGTGGGTGGAGTCCCCATGATAGGAACAGTGCCATTATGAGAAGAGGGAGAGACACCAAGGCTTCCTCTCTTCACCACGTGAGGACACAGAGAGAAGGCAGCAGTTTGCAAGCCAGGAAGACAACCTTTACGGGAAGAAACCCAACCGTGCTGGCACCCTGATCTCAGACTTCCCAGCTTCCAGAACTGTGAGGAATCAATGTCTGCTGTTTAAGCTACCCAGTCTATGGTGTTTTATTGTAGCAACCCAAACAGACTAAGACAGAGCTTTTTTTTTATTTCTTTCTTTACGTTATACCTATTGTATAGTCACAGCACAGGTTGTACATAGGAGAGGGGAATAAACGTTCACTTTGGGAATTCATCACTTCAGCTATATTTGTGGGGAACAGATGTGAGGGAGGAAATCCTGGAAGCAGTGGAGGTCGAATATACCATCGGAACAGACGAGGGAGTGGGAGGAATCAAAGGTGGCTCCAGGCTTTCCGGATTGAGCACCTCAGGTGGTGACGTTGTCATTGACTGAGAAGAGAAGGACTACAGGAGAAAAGGGTTATGGGGGAAGATCAAAGCACATCCCCAAATAATAAGACTACACTCTGCATGTGCATATTCCTTAAGCAACAGTACAAAACCTGCCTCATCATTTTATTTACCTTGGGATATTTTTAAAAATATAAGTCCTGAGACCAACACATAGATTTTAGTTTCAGTAGGTCTGATGTGGGGTCAGCCACTTTACATTCCTACACAACTTCTCAAGTACCTCTCAAGATCGAACTCGCTTGAGGGTCACAGCTAGATCTTTTGTCTAGCCAGATCTCTTGCACTTAGCAAGTCTTAAGTACTATTGATTGAAAGAAGGACCCTATAATTCCAGGGCAGAACAGGGTTAGAATCTTGCATTTGGAGAACTAGGAAGTAGTGAAACTGTAGAGAGAAGAGGAAAGCGAATACAGGCAATCAGGATTCCTGAGACCTAATATCTGCTCAAACACTAATTGGGCGAACTTCATTTGCTTCATCCATCAAGTAACCCATAATGACGCTTCTGACTCCAAAATGCTGTGTTTTCAAGATAGCACACAGTGAGTGTTTGCAATGGGTAATTTAGGAGGACAATGGCCTCTTATTTTATCAACGTGGTCGGGGTATTAAGGCTAATTGATCTTCAGTAAAGGAAGAATGTAGTTGAAGGGCCATAACTACTAAGATGCATTCTATATAACATTGATGTATAGAGTTCAAGAGATTGTCCATGCAAGAGTATTCTCACAAGTCATGCTACCAAAATGTTCAAAATGATTGCACATCATTGCAAAAACAATTTTTATGGCAGGATTTTGTATCTTCTATGAGAGACATAATTTTCTTGAAGTTTGCTGAATTCAGCCTGAAAACCGCTTACACCACTTAGAAATCTCCTGACTAAATTCAAGAGGCCAGCTCTTGATTTTCAAGTTTCTGTGAAGAGTATCAAAGGAGAGTGGAGAAAGAGAAGATGATTTCAGCCCTCAGAGCACTCTTTCTACAAGAAAGGCCAAGGAAGGGCATACTGAGGTCGAACCAGGCCATGGTGATGGTGTTCACATTGTCGCCATAGTCCTGCCACAAGTAGCAGTTATCTTTTAAGTTTTATTATTTCATTCAATATTTTGTGAACTTACTATATCAACAATACTAGCTTAGGCATCTCTTACATCTTCCTTCTTTAAGTATACCAACACCCTAACCTCTAAAAATCTATAAACTTTCCAAACAGAAAAACAAAACAAACTACTGAGCCAGGAGGACACGGTATAAGCATATTACTCACCACTCCATTTTTAATTTTGCGTTCAAAACACTGATTTTATTTTTTCTTCTTAATTTGCTTTGGATAAGCTATGCTTAAGCTTTTTCTCATCTCCTGAAGAATGGAAATATTTACAGCAATGTATCCAGTCACTGCAAAACAATTTCGTTGTCTCATGGAATCCATTATAATGGGATTTTTACCTGCTCTTGATTATTCCATGACCCCTCCCCCACTTTCCAAAACTTTTTTTTTTTTAGCCAACAGTCTGATGAATCCAACATGAGATGCCTGCTACACAGCTGTGTATTGATTTATGCATGACTATATATCTCATTTGGCTCCTTCTGGTGAAATTATTTTCTCTTACCTATAATATCAGAGCAAACTCTACCCCAGATCCGCTTTCTGCTCTTTCTACCACTACATTCCTAATAGTCACAGAGCTAGAATTTGTCTCACTTCCAAATTGGCTTACTCACTCCTAATTATTTAAAAATACTCTGTACTTTGAAACATGACATTTTACTGAATTATGAACCTTACAAAACAGATGCTAACTAAGAAAACATCTGATACTAAAATACATATTTTTCAATACTGGATTATGATCTTCTGGAAAACAAATTTATAAGGATCATCTGGTTGCAAAATGTGATTTTAGGGTCGGAACACTGAAAGCATTTAGCATATTTTTGGTATATGCATTGTAAAATTCAACATCAAGAGAGTTCTCAGGACTTCAGGATATGCTAAATGTCAGAAAAATCGATCAAAGTTATATGGTGTCCTATATGGAAAAACTATGCTAAAGATGCCCAAATTGTTCCTGATAATAAAAATGACACTGTGGAAAAATTCATTTCAAAATAGTACTCACTATTACAAACCACTCCTAATCGCTGGCACATTCACTACCGCTCTTCAACTCCCAGAATCTTACCAATCACTCGGACTGTTACAATCTTACTAGTGTCTGTGTTCTCTCTTCCATGCGGTGCTGCGGTCTACTGGTGTTAGTCCTTTTGATTCTTTTGTTAAACACACCTTTAAACACCTTACAAAGGATTATACAATGAACTCTGATATCACTAAGTTAACTTTAATATCATTATAACTAACAAAAACAAAATTCACTTGGACATTTTAAAACTATAAAATAAGTGAAAAAAGTGTTTTTCAAGTCCCAGGGGTGAGGACAAGGAGCTGCCTGGTGGAGAGAAGTACAACTAAAATCAGCCAGTAATAAGAAGCAGCAAGTGGTAATTCTAGTCAAAACGTTCTTAGATCCTAGAGCCATGATAAACCTCACAAGACCGAGCCAAAAGGTCACTATTCATATCTATTTTCTGTTATTGCTTTCTTTAAATAAAAATCACATTGTTACTGTTGGCCAAAAGCCACTTCAGTGAAATAACCACTACTGAAAATTCAAACTGGATACCACTTATAATTTTGTGAAGAAGAAGAAAGCTGGTATGAGTATATTAAAAGTCATACACATTTCTACCACATTTTTTTTAAAAATTGTTGAAAGAAAAAAAGGAAAGTGAGAGGAAGGAAGGAAGGAAGGAAGGAAAGAGGGAATGAAGAAAGGAAAGAAGGAAGGAAGCATCTAGCTATCAAATCTTTCTCTAACACATAACACACACACACACACACATTTTGAGATTTGTCCACAAATGCCAGGTTCATACTTGACCTTCTACAGTGACAAAAATCTCTAAACTTCAGCTTTCTTTGCTATAAAATAGCCAAATAGCCAAAAATAGTATCTTAAGCTTATTTATAAATCATATACATCTGATTAATACTTTTATATAGCATATCAAAAAGTCTCTAGAATATGAAAAAACGATAAAAGAAGAAAATTTATACTCTTTTCCTTCATTGGGAAAAAGGATGCATCAGCTCCTACTACGTACATAGAATCTTCGTTTAGAAACAAGTAACAAAACTACAAAAATAAACCAGTTGAATATTTTTCAAGATTATTGCTCTTTTGGTCTATTTTTCTTATTGAGTTCATAATAGTTTACATCAATGTGAGATTTCAGTTGTACATCATTTCTTGTCTGTCACCACATAAGTGCTCCCCTTCACTCCCTTTCCCCCGCTTCACCCGCCTTCCCCTGGTAACCACTGAACTGTTTTCTTTGTCCATGTGTTTGTTCATATTCCACATATGAGTGAAATCATCTGGTGTTTATCTTTCTCAGTCTGGCTTATTTCACTTAGCATAATTCCCTCTAGGTCCTTCCATGTTGTTGCAAATGGGATGAATTTGTCTTCTTATATGGCTGAGTAGTATTCCATTGTATATATGTACAACACATCTTCTTCATCCAATCGTCGGTCGATGGGCACTTGGATTGTTTCCATGTCTTGGCTATTGTGAATAGCGCTGAAATGAACATAGGGGTGAAAATGTTACTTTGGATTGCTGATTTCAGGTTGTTTGGGTAGATACCCAGTAGTGAGATAGCTAGGTCATATGGTAGTTCTATTTTTAGTTTTGTGAGGAATCTTCATACTGTTTTCCATAGTGGCTGCAACAGTTTGCATTCCCACCAGCAGTGTATGAGGGTTCCCTCTTCTCCATACCCTCGCCAACATTTGTTATTTTTAGTCTTAGTGATTATAGCCATGTTACCTGGCATAAGGTGGTATCTTAGCGTAGTTTTGATTTGCGTTTCCCTGATGATTAGTGATGTTGAACATCTTTGCGTGTGTTTATTGGCCATCTGTATATCTTCTTTGGAAAAATGTCTGTTCATATCCTCTGCCGATTTTTTGATCAGGCTGTTTGTTTTTTTATTGTTAAGTTGTGTGAGTTCCTTATATATTACGGAGATTAACCCCTTGTCAGATATATGATTTGCAAATATTTTTCTCCAAATTGGTGGGTTGTCTTTTTGTTTTGATCCTTTTGCCTTGCAGAAGCTCTTTAGTCTGACGAAGTCCCACTTGTTAACTTCTTCTTTTGTTTCCCTTGTCTGAGAAGACACGGTATTCAAAAAGATCCTTTAAGTTCGATGGCAGAGAGTTTACTACCTATATTATCTTCCAGGAGTTTTACAGTTTCAGGACTTATCTTCAAGTCTTTGATCCATTTTGAGTTTATTTTTGTGTATGGCGTGAGATAATGGTCTACTTTCATCCTTTTGCTCGTGGCTGTCCAGTTTTCACACCACCATTTATTGAAGAGACTGTTTTTTCTCCATTGTGAGTTCCTGGCACCTTTGTCGAAGATTAGCTGTCCATAGATGTGTGGTTTTATTTCTGGGCTTTCCGTTCTGTTCCATTGATCTGTGTGTCTGTTTTTGCACCAGTATCATGCTGTTTTGATCACTATGGCTTTGCAGGACGTTTTGAAGTCAGGGATTGTGACGCCTGCAGCTTTGTTCTTTTTTCTCAGGATTGCCTTAGCAATTTGGGGGTCTTTGGTTTCCCCATATGAATTTTAGGAATCTTTGTTCTATTTTCATGAAGAATGTCATTGGGATTCTGACTGGGATTGCATTGAATCTGTAGATTGCTTTGGGTAGTACGGACATGTTAACTATGTTTATTCTTCCAATCCATGAGCAAGGAATCTCTTTACATCTCTTTAAGTCATTATCAATTTCTTTCAGTAATGTCTTATAGTTTTCATTGTATATGTCCTTCACTTCCTTGGTTAAATTTATTCCTAGGTATTTTATTCTTTTAGTTGCACTTGTAAATGGAATTGTATTCTTGAGTTCTCTTTCTGTAAGTTTGTTATTAAAGTATAGAAAAGCAAGTGATTTTGTAAGTTGCTTTTGTACCCTGGAACTTTACTGTAGTTGTTAATTATTTCTATTAGTTTTATGATGGATTCTTTGGGGTTTTCTATGTATAACATCATGTCACCTGCAAACAGCAAGAGCTTCATTTCTTCACTCTCTATTTGGATTCCTTTTATTCCTTTCTCTTGCCTAATTGCTCTGGCCAACACCTCCAGTACTGTGTTGAATAAGAGTGGTGATAGGGGGCATCCCTGTCTTGTTCCTGTTCTCAGGGGGGTGGCATTCAGTTTTTGCCCATTGAGTATGATGTTGGCTATGGGTTTGTCATATATGGCCTTTATTATGTTGAGCTTATTTCCTTCTATTCCCATTTTGTTAAGAGTTTTTCTCATAATGGCTGTTGGATCTTGTCAAATGCTTCCTCTGCATCTATTGAGATGATCATGTGGTTTTTATTCCTCAATTTGCTGATGTGGTGTATCACATTGATTGATTTGCAGATGTTGAACCATCCCTGTGTCCCTGGTATGAATCCCACTCGATCATGATGTATCATCCTTTTGATGTATTGCTGAATTCGGGTTGCCAAAATTTTGTTGAGGATTTTTGCATCTACATTCATCAGTGATATTGGCTTCTAGTTTTCCTTTTTCATGTTGTCCTTGTCAGGCTTTGGTAGCAGAGTGATGTTGGCTTTGTAGAATGTGTTAGGAAGTGTTTCACTTTCCCTAATTTTTTGGAATAGCTTGAAGGCTAGGTATTAAATACTCTCTGAAAGTTTGGTAGAATTCACCAGGGAAGCCGTCTGGTCCTGGCGTTTTATTCTTTGGGATTCTTTTGATTACTGTTTCAATCTCTTTCCTTTTGATTGGTCTGTTCAGATTGTCTGTTGCTTCTTGGTTCAGCTTTGGGAGGTTGTAAGAGTCTTAGAATTTATCCATTTCCTCTTGATTGTCTATTTTGTTGGCATATAATTTTTCTTGTATTCTCTTATATTCCATTGTATTTCTGTTGTGTCTGTTGTTATTTCCCCTCTTCCATTTCTGTGGGATACAGCAAATAGTGGTTCTAAGAGGGAAATTTATAGCAATTCAGGCCTACCTCAACAAAGAGGAAAAATCCCAAATAGACAATCTAAAAGCACATCTAAAGGTACTGGAAAAAGTACAACAAACTAAGCCCAAAATCAGCAGAAGGAAGGAAATAATAAAAATCAGAGCAGAAATAAACAATATAGAGACTAAAAAGAAATAGAAAAAATGAAACTAAGAGCTGGTTCTTTGAAAAGATAAACAAAATTGACAAACCTTTAGCTAGACTCATGAAGAAAAAAAGAGTGAAGCCTAAAATAAATGAAATCAGAAATGAAAGAGGAGAGATTACAACGGACACCTCAGAAATACAAAAGAATACTATGAAAAGCTATATGCCAACAAATTGGATAATCTAGAAGAAATGGATAAATTCTTAGAAACATACAACCTTCCAAAACTGGACCAAGAAGAAGTAGAAAATTTGAATAGACTGATCACCAGTAAGGAGATTGAAACAGCAATCAAAAACCTCCCAAAAAATAAAAGTCCAGGACCAGATGGCTTCCCTGGTGAATTCTGCCAAATGTTCAAAAAAGACTTAATACCTATCCTTCTCAAACTCTTCGAAAAAACTGAAGAGGAGAGGAGGCTTCCTAACTCCTTCTATGAAGCCAACATTATCCTGATACCAAAACCAGACAAGGACAACACAAAAAAAGAAAATTAAAGGCCAATATCACTGATGAACATCGATGCAAAAATCCTCAACAAAATACTAGCAAATCGAGTACAACAATACATTAAAAACATCACACATTATGATCGGTGGGTTTCATTCCAGGGATGCAGGATTGCTTCAACATCTGCAAGTCTATCAATGTGATACACCACATTAACAAAATGAAGAATAAAAATCAAAAGATCATCTCAATAGATGGAGAGAAAGCATTTGACAAGGTACAGCATCCATTTATGATAAAAACTCTAAACAAAATGGGATAGAAGGAAAATACCTCAACATAATGAAGGCCATATATGACAAACCCACAGGAAATATCATTCTTAATAGAAAAAAACTGAAAGCTATCCCTCTAAGAACAGGAACCACACAAGGATGCCCACTGTCGCCACTCTTATTTAACATAGAATTGGAAGTCCTAGCCACAGCAATCAGGCAAGAAAAAGAAATAAAACGGATCCACACTGGAAAAGAAGAAGTGAAACTGTCACTCTTTGCAGATGACATGATTTTATATCTAGAAAATCCTAAAGAATCCACTAAAAAACTTTTAGAAACAATAAAGGAATACAGTCAAGTTGCGGGATACAAAATCAACGTACAAAAATCCGTTGCATTAATATACACTAACAATGAAGTAGCAGAAAGAGAAATTAAGAATATAATCCCATTTACAATTGCAAGAAAAAGAATAAAATACCTAGAAATAAACTTAACCAAAGAGGTGAAAGATCTGTACACCAAAAACCATAAAACATTGTTGAAAGAAATTGAAGAAGACACAAAGAAATGGAAGGATATTCCCTGCTCTTGGATTGGAAGAATTAACATGGTTAAAATGCCCATACTTCATAAAATATAGATTCAATGCAATCCCTATCAAAGATCCAACAACATTTTGCACAGAAATAGATCAAAGAATCCTAAAATTTATATGGAACAACAAAAGACCCCAAATAGCCAAAGGATTCCCGAGAAAAGAGAACAAAGCTGGAGGTATCACACTCCTTGATTTCAAAATATACTACAAAGTCATAGTAGCCAAAACAGCATGGTACAGGCACAAAAACAGACACAAGGATCAATGGAACAGAATCGAGAGCCCAGAAATAAACCCACACATTTATGGACAGCTAATATTCGACAAGGGAGCCAAGAGCATATGATGGAGAAAGGAGAATCTCTTCAATAAATGGTGTTGGGAAGACCAGACAGCCACATGCAAAAGAATGAAAGTAGACCATTACCTTACACCATGCACAAAAATCAACTCAAAATGGATTACAGACTTGAATGTAAGACCTGAAACCACGAAACTTCTACAAGAAAACATAGGCAGTACGCTCTTTGACATCAGTCTTAGCAGTATATTTTCAAGTACCATGTCTGACTGGGCAAGGGAAACAAAAGAAAAAATGAACAAATGGGACTACATCAAACTAAAAAGCTTCTGCACAGCAAAGGAAACTATCAACAAAATGAAAAGACAACCTAACAATTGGGAGAAGATATTTGCAGACCATATATCAGATAAGGGATTAATATCCAAAATATACAAAGAAATCATACAGCTCAACAACAAAAAAACCAACCACCCAATTGAAAACATGGGCAAAAGATCTGAACAGAGATTTCTCCAAAGAAGATATACAGGTGGCCAACAGGCACATGAAAAGATGCTCAACATCATTAGTTATCAGGGAAATGCAAATCAAAACTACAATGAGGTATCACCTCACTCTTGTCAGAATGGCTATAATTAACAAGACAGGAAACAACAAATGTTGGAGAGGATATGGAGAGAAGTGAACACTTGTACACTGTTGGTGGGAGTGCAAACTGGTGCAGCCACTATGGAAAGCAGTATGGAGTATCCTCAGAAAATTAAGAATAGATCTATCATATGATCCAGGTATCCCACTGCTGGGTATTTATCCAAAGAACTTGAAAACACAAAGTCATAAACATACTTGCACCCGTATGTTCATTGCAGCATTATACACAATAGCCAAGACTTGGAAGCTACCTAGGTGCCCATCAAGGGATGAATGGCTAAAGAAGATGTGGTATTTATACACAATGGAACACTACTCAGCCATAAGAAATGATGAAATACGGCCATTTGTGACAACATGGATGGAACTTGAGGGTTTTATGCTGAGTGAAATAAGTCAGAAGGAGAAAGTCAAATACCATATGATCTCACTCATAAGTAGAAGATAAAAACAACAACATGCAAACACATAGCAATGGAGATTGGATTGGTGGTTACCATAGGGGAAGGGGGGAGGGCAAAAGGCATGATTAGGCTCACATGTGAGGGGATGGGCTATAATTAGTTTTTGGATGGTGAACATGATGTAATCTACTCAGAATTCGAAATATATTACAACGTACATCCGAAAGCTATATAATGTTATAATCCAATGTTACTGCAATTAAAAATACACAAATAAATAAAATAAAAAGAAAGGAGTTAGAAATTCAATAAGTACTTGCGTAATGAAAAAAAACTGAATATAACAAACAAAATTCTGACATTCATATGGTTCTTCAGGAGTTATTTGAGAACAGCTAATATTTTAATGGCAAAAACCTAGATTTGAGGCAAGAATTTTATGGCCTTAGGAACCACTCTCCATGACATTGACATTGCCCCTGAACATTGCTTCTCCTATCATCATGCTGCTAGTAAAGAATCACTATCTTGGGCCTGGTGAATCCCGCCACTTCCAACATGAGGTAGGGAGACAATGTGATAGGAATTTTTCCTGGCTTCTGAGTCTTGTTAGCATTCTAGGAGAGAGTCTAGCCCTGCCAATAGGCTATCCCTTATCTCATTTAATAATGTTTATCATTTATTGAGCAGCTAACCTAAACCAAGGACTGTTATAGTATGTTATATACAGATAGAGTCATTCCTACCTCATGCAACAGAAAAAGAAGATGGCCTCAAAGTGATTGAGTAACACTATCCAAGGTCATAGAATTACTAGTAAATAGTTTAACAAGATTTCAAACTCCAGTCTGTTTTATTTCAAAGCTAGGGTTTATCCTACTTATGTCATGCTGAATTTTATTTATTCCCTAATTAAAAATATAAATGCAAAGAAGAAAAAATGTTTTGCCTTCTAGAATACTGTACATATGAAAATGTATCTGCATAGTCATACTAAATGTCAAAAGACAAATAAAAAATAGTTTTGAGTTATATTAATAATCTAATATCATAACTATACACACATACATATATATATAAAAATAATGTAGTAGTCATTCTTTTCTGTCAACCTGGCTAGACTACAGTCCCCAGTTATTCAATAAACACTAATTTAGGAAATGTTATGAAGGTATTTGGTAGATGTGATTAAAGTCCATAATCAGTTGACTTTAAGTAAGGTGATTATTCTAGATAATCTGGGTGGACCTGATTGAATGAGTTGAAAGGCCTTTAGAGTAGAACTGAGGATTCCATAAAAAGGAAGATATTCCACCTATGGATTGCAACTTCAACAGAACCTGAGAGTTCCAGCTGCCCTTCCTGATGGCCCGCCCTAAGGATTTCAGACTTGCCTTGTCAACCGTCATATCACACAAGCCAATTCTCTTCATATGTATCTCCTACTGGTTCTCTTTCTCTGGTCAAACCCTGACTGATATATATATCTTCCCAAGTATCTATTTGTAGCCATGTTTCTTAATCTCACCTTTGCAGTAATTTACTTAAAATCACCAAGAGCACTATGGCAGAGACTAGCTAGCCATTAACCAAACCCAGTTCTTCTTCCTCTTGGACACTCATATAGACAATATTTCCCAGCATCCTTTGCAGTTAGATGTGGCCATGTGGCTGAGTTCTGGCCAATAGAGCATGAACAGAAGTGATAACCACTGTTTCCAGGCTTTGCCCATACAACATAACATTTGCAATCCCCCATGCTCTTCCCCCTTCTGTGGTAATTTTAGAAGCCAGGTATTGAAGAATACCAAGCCAATAGATAGAGGGAAACTAGGTTATTGAATCAATGCTTTCACGAAAGCTGCCTGTAGTTCAGGAAAGTCTGTTTTGGGCCTTTCATTAACAAGAATTAAATTTCCATTGTGTTAAGTTACTGAAATTGTTGAATTTAGATTTTACATAAGTTCTGGTACCTTAACTAGCACAAGCCCTTTCCATTCTTTCCATAAGATAAATATTCCAGCTTATTACCAACAAAAGCTTGAAATATCCATCACTACTGTATATGTCTCTTGACTGAATAGCTTAGAGATAAATTCATTGACTTTTACTCTATCTTATTACTTACTGAAAATGCCAAAAATTCCCAAAGAACCAAAACATTCTGAAATGTAACAAAGACCAGAAATATTTAAATTATCTAGATCATTGAAAAATATATTATTTTATTCCACAGAATTATTCTTAAAGTATTTTTAATTAAAGAGAAGCTTATGTCATAAAAAACTAAGAAGATTAATGCAACACACTTCAGATAATTTACAACGTTAAGCATGTCTGCTTACTGTCCCTATGCATTTCAACGTAATAAACCAGAATCTATTGTGCCTCAAAAGGGACTAGCGATTTGCTATTGGTAAAGAAAATAATACATTGTGTGAATGTGAATGAAAAATGTGCACTTCACAGAGATGTGAAGCTGTTCGCATCTCTGACCTACCCTGTACGTGTATTTTGACAATAGCAGTGCTACGTCTGCTGTGGCCTGCCACCTTGTGTTCTCTCCCTAAGTGCACAAGCAATTTTACTTTTTTTTTAGTACAATGAGACATGTTATGAAAGCTCATGTGTCAAGGATTTCAGATATTTTGCTTCAATAAAAAGAAAACTCAAAATCACCTCTTGCCTTTGGCTGCATCTTTGTATGCACAAAGAAGTGGAAATTTAATGCAAGTGTCAAGACCCACATAATCCTGTTATTGAGGGGGAAAAATTAGAGATGAAATGATCCAGACTTGCTGTGCATATTGGTCACATTTTTCAGATTATTCCTCAACCCTCTCCTTTACTGGCTTCCATTGTTTTACTGTGTAGTCTTTATAAAGTGCCTAGAAACTCAGGAGATAAGTTAACTCAGCACTCTTAAGATCTCCGACTCCAGACAATGTACTTTGGTGGAAAGCCAGGTTTATGTCCTTAGGGGAAGCTTTAGGGATAAAATGATGGAAGAGGAGACAGAAAAAAGAGAGTTATAATCACTCATACAAGAAAAAAGAAAGAGATGAGGAGGAATATTGGCTCTGACGAAAAAAAGGTGGATTCAATCAAGTGTATTCATAACTATGGTGAGGGAAAATGAGCTCAATCAGAGAGAATACAACTGATCCTATAGATGACAAGTGTTGATTTGAAGAAAACATTCATAAAATATATAATTTCTTAATAAATCATATACTGAAAAATTGATAAAAAGAAGAGACTTCCATCAGGCAAAGCTTTAAAACTACCTGTTAGAGACTGTCCAATTCCAAAAATACAAATATAGGTATAAAAAAGATCAATTGATTTTTCATATATAATTGATGTTGGAGGATTCAGTGTTCATTGATCTAAAACATATCCACATACGTCTCTGCAACATAGCTATAAACCTTGATAGCAAATACAAATACTTTAGCTGTCACGTACAATTTAATCTCAGTAAAATAATCATATTATTAACTTTGAAGAACTATATCTCTCTACAGAAGAATCTGCAAACTAGCTAAATGCCAAACTTAGATTAAAAACATATTTTTGTACCTTGTTGGTAAACCAGAGTAAATATGTTTCTCATAATCCACCAGTATTTAATGAACATATGATAACTGTCCTATTAAACCTAAATTAAATCCTTATTGGAAAGATAGTTAAAGTGCAACCGCAGCTTCTTTTTATGTAAATTATAACTATTCACAAAGACCAAAAGCAAATCTCAAATGCAAACTTTCTGAAGCGATTATATAGTCTGATTTAGGAGAGTGGAAACTTGGAAACCAAAAGAAAGCAAAACTTGGAGGGAAGGGAGTTGACAGGCATCAATAATTTTTTTCCTTTTAAAATTTTTCTTCTTTTATTTTACACTTTTGCCATGAATTCCACTGGATTCATTCAGGTATCCAAACAGAATTTGGGATCTAAATTGTGTCTATGCTTTCCTCCTGCCTAGCAACCCAAGTGCTTTTGACTGCCTCCCAGAAAAGGTGCCATTTTTCCTTCTGTTTATTTCTCTGTATATCAGCATTCTTCTGTTTGCGTCTGCTTTAATGGCAGCCTTTCAGTATGCCATGCAACGTTTTGCTGAGGGAAGGAAGGTTTCTGACTGACAATCATGGGTAGTAGACCAAGGCTGAGGGTTTGCAGGAAGAACGAAGCATTAGGCCCGTCTCTTGTCTAGGAGCTCTGAGAATGTTTATAGCATATTCTGTGTGAGGAAATGTCTGCAGGAAGGAAAGTCCCCAATAAAGTTTGTTTGGAATTAGTTGTAACCTCCCGGTTTAAGGATATTGCACGATTTGAGGATGACATCAGGTGGGAATAAAAGACAGAAATAAGACCAAAAATGTGTTTTACTTTCTTTTCAGGCAGCCAAGAATAACTTGCTTTGCATGATCATGGAACCACTTCAGTAAAATATTTAAATCTCAGGATTTTATGCATAATAAACCCACAGGAGCATTTAAGCCCTGAAGAACCTCCTTTTCTTAATCCAACCCCATAAATCGCTACTCTGCAAAGCATAAATTATGTGTACCTGAAAAATACGTTCAAACAAGTCTTAACAGGTACGCTATATTACATATCTCTTATTCTTTTGTATGGGCTTGACAAGAACAACCTGGGTACTAGGCACCCTTTTATAATATCAGAACTCTGTATCATTGACTCATCTTGTACCCAGAAACAAACAGGAGGCAAAACTGAATGGCTTGCACAGTATGTCCTCTTTGATATTGTTGTTAGAAATGGATTTAAAACAGTAAAGTGATGCAAAATTAATAAGAATTAACAAACTATTCCAAAACTAACTAATTCATTGTTTATAAGGCCACACCACTCAGTAGTGAACGGAACCAATTATTTGATCAGTGCAATATGACACAGATGGTTAAAATAGTCCTACAATAGTAAAACTTGTATTTTCACATTCTCATTACTCAAAAGATCTCATCAGTTCTATTGAAGAAATGTACCAGGCCAACACATACTATGAGAATTAGACAGAATTCAATAAACAGTTCAGTCGAAGCCAATTAGTCTTACCTCCCAAACAACTAAACCAGAGTAAACTGAAGTAAGATTTGAGATATTTCAGCATATTTCTTGCCATAATGTAGCCCAAGTCTACTATACACAGAACACAATGATTATTAGAGTACCGAAAATTTCATAGGACTCATGCCTCCTGCATGAGAAGGCATTATTTGAAAGAAGATTACACCTTATTCATCTAGCCAAACCCTGAGTTCCAGAGAAATGGGATAAATGAGACCAGGGACAGAAGAGTTCATAAAGTTCTCAGACGTAGTGACCTAGCCATTAAGGAACAACAGTAGAATTCCCTGGCCATCTAAGAGACTACAGGAGAACTCTAATTGCCTTCAAGGAAGAAATATTGAAAGCACAAAAAAACCCATGGGAGGACAAAGGTGACCCAAATAAAGATTCCTCCCTCTTAATTTGGGCTAGGCCCATCCTATTCCAGACCAACCTAGTTTTAGGTCATTTCCCACCTCTTCCATTACTCTTTAAGTTAGTTTTTCCAAAATTGCCTCAGTCTTGTCCCATCTCTCTTATAAAGATGAAGAAGGGAACAGATGTCAAAATATTTTCAGCTGCTTGGAATGAAGACTCTCAATGAAGAGCATTATTTTTGATGTTGCTATTATAATTCTACTGATTCTTTTAAGAGTATCTTGAATCTATTCATCTAATTATGGGTCACAAAGAAAAATGTGTCGCAACTTAGACGGTTTCTTCCTGCCTAAGTCAATCTTTTTAACTTTCAAAATCAACATAAGTCTTTCAGAAGGTCACATCTTTAAGCCAGCCACGATATCATGGCTGGAGAGTCACAAACTAAGCCTGATTTCTCTTTTCTTTTCTTTTTTAATACTAGAATGCCTATTTAGTAATAAAAATACAACTGTTAGGTACTACAGTTAACCTGACTAGTGCATTCTCCTTTCTCCCTGTTGTTCTGAGACGAAGCCTGATTTCTGAAGCCCACTCCACGCTTTGCCCCTACCCATGAATAACTCTTCCCTCTGATTATAGCTTAACACAAAGACTTCCAGCTCTACTCCATGTTTGGGAGCCATCATACTTCCCCCAGCAAGTATATGTGCTTGTATTCCCATTGTTCCCATAACCTCAGACTAGAAAGACACAAAAATGCAAGAAAGACTCCAGTCCAGATGACTACACATGTGCCAAACTGAACTCCAGGATAGTCGAACCCTCCACTTATACAGCCCCAAGTGCCCACTCTGTTATTTCTTGGAGAGAATTTCCACATAGTAATGGGCCACCTTCCACTTCCCTCACACCCACCCAAATGAGTACAAACTTCACAGGGCCAGTACTCAAAAGACTCATTTCAGTCCTTAGATTATTCCACTGTCTAAAATGCTCTCTCTCAATCCACAAGAAAAAAAAAAAGCCTAAAAAATCTTACAGTAAGAATTAAGAAAAAGAATCAGACTGTATTTATTCACTTCACTAGAGCAGAACATTCACATCATTTATCGTTACTCAAGCACGTTCACAACATCCCCTTTACCTTTCTGCAGTTTACAGGTTTGGTTTCCTAAACATGGCATTAGAAAACCTTTACAAATAAAAGAAGTTTTTTTAAAAAGCTGGACTCTCCATCC
The DNA here is from genome assembly GCF_037783145.1 of Equus przewalskii. Classification (NCBI taxonomy): domain Eukaryota; kingdom Metazoa; phylum Chordata; class Mammalia; order Perissodactyla; family Equidae; genus Equus; species Equus przewalskii. Next base: position 101,752,465 of record NC_091832.1, on the reverse strand, counting down.
ATAAATTTTTTATTGCTATCTAAAGAGCAGCCACAGGAACTCCCAAGAAGGACAGAGACCAACCCCACGTCTTGAACGTGGTGGTGGTTGTGTCTTCCTTTGTTACTTGTCATCAAGTCTAGATGTTTGTTGTTGTTTTTAGATGAAGAGTCTGTATTATACCTGTAGACAAAAATTTTGATTCTTTATCCATTAAATGTGCCCAGATATATATAAAGAGAAGTGGAGAGATTCTATGCTAAAGAGACATTAAAGTTTTCTTTGTGGAGAGATTCTATGCTAAAGAGACATTAAAGTTTTCTTTGTTTTCACTTTCAAGGAAGACGAGAAATCACTGCAATCTTAGGATTGCAAGGAAAGAAGGAAAAATATGAGGAATAGATGAGTAGGTAAAAAATAAAAAGAAGCTAGATAGAATTTGGGGTATTTTGGAAAGAAATGTTAGTAGACTTCACACAAAAGTGGTAAAATGGTAAAAAAAAAAAAAAAAAAAACCAGCATTTTCTCCCATTCTCATCCACCCACCTCAACCACTGTCAAGTTGAAAACCGTTGATCATTATAAACAAAATATAACAATGGTGAAACACATTCTATTAGATCATTGAATTAGCATTAGTAGCAATTCTACTCTCTATACAAAATGTGGATTCTGCCATTTAGACATAGTACATACTATTTTATATCTTCTTAAATCATCTTGTCTTAATCTTGGAAAAATAATTATTTAATTGGGGAAAGCATAATGAGGAAAATATTTATTTAAAATATGTATTTTATTGTCTTATACTTTCTTTTGTGTTGGCTCTGAAACTTGTACTTGTTTATATTATAGGACTTATTATATCAAATTCAAATTATTTGTGTATATGGCTGACCCAACTAGATCCTGAGCTCTAAATGATAGCTATCATGTCATATTAATCTGTATACCTTCTAACCCAGAGCTCAGTGTTATTGAATATGTGAGCTCAAGACATATTACCCTTATCTATGCAGTACTTTGATTTCAGGTATGGTTTTGTTGTGCCTAGTAAGGATCTATAATCATGAAGAAAGATGTATTTATTAACACCAATTTTAGGAGCATCTCATTCTATATATCTGCATTTCCATCATGAATAAGAAATTCTGAACTTTATATTGATGGTTCACTTTGAAATATACCAGTACATTCAGAAATAAGTCAGGCTTGGGGCCGGCCTGGTGGCGTAGTGGTTAATTTTGCATGCTCATCTTCGGCATCCTGGGGTGGTTTGGATCCTGGGCGCGGAGCTACACATTGCTCATCAAGCCATGCTGTGGTGGCATCCCACATAGAAGAACTAGAAGAACTTACAACTGGGCTGTACATCTACGTACTGGGGCTTTGGGGGAAAAAAAAATAACGGAAAAAAGAGGAAGATTGGCAACAGATTTTAGCTCAGGGCCAAGCTTCCTCACTAAAAAAAAAAAAAAAAAAAAAGTCAGGTATATAGTCTGTGTTTATACCAGAATAACACCTTACACGTTTATGATGTTTCACAACTGTCAAGATACTTTCACACACATTATCTCTCTTTTACCTCACAATCTATATGAAAGATAAGGAACCTGGGGCTCAAAGGTCTTAGAGACTTGGGCAAGGTCTCATGTTTAATGTGTGGAATAGTCAGGATGAGGTTTCCTGAATCATCACCTAACACTCTATCTAATATCCCACAGCCCCTCCAATAGCCAAAAGGACCAGTCATAGCATAGAGACATTATATCTTGAATAAGGGAATTCTATGAACTTCAAGAGCAAACTCAATAATTTACATTCAGTTTGGTCCTCTAGCTTATAATACAATCTTAGCAAACAAAATATCCTAATTAGGAGATTTTACTAACCCTTGTGTAACTCTTTTACAAGATTACACAAGGGTATCATACTATATGAGTTGATTTTTTTAAAAAAACTTTCTTCTATTATTTAAATAATAGATAAGAGGGAAGAATTCAATGTGATTGAAAGTGATTTGACTTAACCCTTTACAATCATAGTGAAGATTTTCTAGCTTCTTCACAATTTTATTTCAGTGGTGTTCAGTTAAGGAAGCTGTAATCCAAGGAGAGAGTCCCATCAGATCAAGAGATTGCTAGCTAAACACCAGCTACATTTTACCCATCTAAACACATTTTATCCATCTAAAAAGATACAGGTGGGATAGACATCACCCACTCCACTATTCCCCACTCACCACATCCAGCTACTTTGGCAGCAGAATGGAACTCACATCTTCCAACAATCTCTTCCAGTTCCTTAATTCCATTACTCTAACTGGCTGCACCACAATCAATAGTCAGACTTCTTCAGTTATATCAAAAAGATTTACATATATTTGAGACGTTAAAATAGGAGGGAAATAGGTTGATGCCTTACATTACGTTTTTTTATGTCTGAATTCCCTTTCTGTATTCAAATACTTCTTTTCTCCCCTAGTGAAATGGAAACTTATCTCATAATGTTAAAACTTAAAAATGTCAAGGGTTTATATCTGAGATTATATATATGTTATATATATATATATAGGTTATATATATGTTGAAGGTTATTCAATCAGTATTAAGTCCATATGGGTAAAAATGATTTCGGCCTTGATATCATTATGTCACTAGCATCTACTCAAATGCCTGGAGTTAGCTGCTCAATAAATATGAAGGGAAGAAAGGAGAGAAAGGGGGAGGGAGTGGGGAGGGTAAGAGATGAATAATTTGACCTAATGAAGAATTTGGCAACTCATTTATTTCAAGCTCTTTGGAGCATAAGCATACTATAGAATAAAGTGAACAGAATAAAATACTTTGCTCTTTGTTTCATAGTAAAATATTCATATTTACTCCAGTAAAATTGTGCTCTGCTTTTTTATTTACGTCTTGGTCACTAGTCATTGAATGGACATTAACTGTGCTAGAAAATAAAACCTGCATAATTAACTCAAACGCTGTCTGTGGCACGTCCTTAGTGTGGCAATTCTGGTCTACCATCCTCTCATCTACACTTTTTTACACTATTACTACAAGTCAAAATATACTATTTGAGCGCAGTTCCTATTTGCTATGATAATTTAAATTTGTGTTCTGTGACTGCGACTTCTACATGTGTCCACATCAAGGAAGCAATGCGCATGCAGCAGCACCCAGAAATTGCAAGCAAATACAGGATTTACACAGGAAGTTCCCAGTTTCTTGTCATTCTGCTCTGCATTCTATTTTTGTATGCTACTTTGAAAGTAAATTTTGGTATCTAAAATGTGGATTCTTTCTTTATTTTTCACTAGATTTTGAATATGCCCACCTGAATAATGTGACTAAGTAGGAAAGAACAGTTTGCATGATAAAACCCCAATCTTCTAACCATTAAACTCCTTTGGAATGCCAGAGATAAATTCAATTTATATTTTCAGGACATCAATTCGATAGGTTTTAGATTTCTCCTCCTCATATCTCTTACTACCACCATATCCAAATTCTAACAAATTCTTTGATTTCCCATTCTCTACTTTTTCACAAAAGACAATTCTCCTTTTGTGAGACTGACCAGCAACAGCAAATCACCAAGTCACTTTCCCACAGTCACTGGGAGCTCCTTGCTTTTCACTGACAGACTAATTAACATGAGCCAGTATGTTACGTGCATCGTATTTAATGATGATACTTTGGCCTATCCAATCTTCTTTCATGTTAACACTAAACACTATTCCATAATCATGATTTGTCCTTTTAGAGAGAGAGAGCTTCATCCAAAGCAGTCTGAGACAATAAGAAAAACTCACTCTCCCCTAATTCTAAAGGCACTAGTGAAATACGAGGGGCAATATTTCTCTTCCTTCAATATGTATCAGTCAATGCAGAAGACCAAATATATATTGAATATTGTTGTTCAACTCTTATACTTATCAAATAAGGCCCTTATCATCTAAATAACCAGGACCTTGAGTTTCCTGGTGTTATCAACTGCTGAATTCATGCCAATTTCTCTCTTGTTCATATTTCAGTGCAGGCTAAGCGGCAACCACACTTGTTCTGCTTTATCGAAGACGGTAGTCCAACCAAAAAAATAATTGGATATATCTGTTTCCTGTTTCACAAAGCTGGCATTTTGCTTTCGGCACTCTTCACTGCATTAACGCTTCTCTCAATTAGGCAGTGAGAGGAGAGGGAAAATATGCACACAGTGCACTCTGGCATTTCAAGAGCAGTCACTCCAGTCACTTTCAGCAGAGCATGTTGTCTCCTGATTTAATCCCTCTTGTCAGTTGCTCATCATAAACTGTATAAGTATGTCACCTATATTTTACAATTCACAATTCTGCAATGGGAAAGAGTATGTCTATTAACGTACAATAAAAGAGCAAATTTCGAGCCACAGGAAAGCAATTTGCATGCCTTTAAAATTTTATTTGAAATCAGACAATGTATGTTCACTCTAATTGCCAACATATAGTAACTGATAAGTTTTACATATGTATGCATAGAGAGAGAGAGAAGAGAGATCGGTCATCTCTAAGTTTACATAATGATAAGTACGCTTATCCAAAATGAGAACATGGGCAACAGATTTGCAAACCTCAAACTGAGGATTCCCCAGTGTATCTGTGAAAAGTCAGATCTTGCCTAAGCAACTATAACTCAGCATTACAGAGTTGAGTGTGAAAAAAGGCATTCCTTTCTCTACATGAAGTCGTTTCTCCATCAGAGTTAGCAATGAGGCTAAAGACGAGATAATTGCCCTTTGACATGATATATATTTCGAGTTTTACATTTGTCTTTCTGTTACAAAAATTAAAAATGAACAGAAACCTAAGATTTCCTGGATAACCTCGTGTCGAGGGTGTGTGCATCCCGCCATTTAATCTCCCTGCTCACTCACTTTCTGCATGTCTCCCTATGCTCCTTATATCTAACCCATTGTTCTTTCACTTTGCTTTAAAACCTTGTTCTTTCCTGGCCCACTAAAACTTCTATTTTATTGCCAATCATCCTATTGTCGTTCTTCTCTGCCTTTCTATTCAAAATAGTGAAAAAATCCTATTAGTTTATGGCACTTTACATTAGGGGGCACAGACTGAACCCTAGCTGTTGTCGTCTTTAATACATTTACTTAGGTGTTATATGAGGATTTATATGAGAGTCATTTTTTAACTCCATAGAGTAAAGCATTTGAAAGAATAGATTCTTTATGAATAAACTTAAATGTAACTAAGTGTGACCTCACATCTCCTAGCCATGAGAAGCCAGGATTCAAAAGCAAGAAAAAAAATTCCTATATTAAGGAGAAAAAAGATCGTTCTTAGCAAAACTCACTACATGAGGCTGTGGAAGTAAAGAGAGGCTTTGTGTAAGCAACTCCAGCATTTTCGTGCACGTTAATGGAAACGAAGTACTTTAGATAAAAAAACCAAAGATATGATATAGTCTCTGTCATCCAGGAGACAAAAAAGCAATGAGGAGATAAAATACACAATCAATATAAATAGAGCACTAATTGTGAAAAGAGGCACAGAATGAGAGATGGCAAGATGGAGACAGAGAGAAAATGAAGCCTGCACTGTGTGCTGATTGGTGAAAGAGACAAGAAGGAAATATACCATATCTCCCTTTATCTTCACCAAGAAAAAGGTATCAGGCAGAACTGGAGCCCTAGCAAACCCAGAAAAAGGAAAACTTGATAAGCGTTCTACTTGCTTGAAGTTTGGTTATGCACTATGGTGAGCACTGGCTTATTCACTAATTCCACAGGTGTCTATGCCTATCACGTAGCAGGCATTGTCCTAGGAAAGGGAGCTTACATAGCACTTGTCCTCAAGTTGCTATCAGTCTGTTAGGGAAGATGAAGACTCAAAGAGACAATTATAAATGCTCAGTTAGAAAGGCACAGAGACTGTGTGGACGATTATAAGAAGGTCCCATAAAACTCCAGGAAGTTTAAGGAAGATTTATCTGAAGAGGAAGGGAAAGAAAGCTGAAGAACAATGGCCCAAACCAAAGACCTTCCAGAAGATCTGGGGCATTAGAATAGTTATAAACTGATGTCAAAAGTGCTGTCCCTTTTGCCTGCCTTCACTCTTTCCTCTCTCCTCTCTCTCTCTCCTCTCTTTCTCTCTCTCTCTCCGTTCTCCATGCCCCAGGCCCTGTCTCTCATCCCACGTATTCTCCTTCTGATTACAAAACACCAAAGTAAGTGGCAGGGCTCACAGCTTTGGCCTTAACTCAGCTATGGTGGGATTCACGCGTGTCTTGGCATTTATGATGGATCAGTGGGGACGCCTTCTGGGAAATGATTTATGTGATAGTTTTGGAATGAGGAAAGGAAACATTGGGAAAAGACAGAATTTTGTGCGTCCTAGATATTGCTTACCTCACCAAGTCTCATGGACTCTTATCTGAGCCCAAGGGAGGGAAAGGCTGTAAGTCAAAACTGAAGTAGCATTTTCCAGAAAACCCCTGACACAGAAGTACCACTCTGGTGCCGAGTTAACAACTATAAGGCACTTTAACTCCTCAGAAACAAAGATATAACCAATAGATATCTTCCAACTTCTTCAAAGAAAAAGAAGGAGCATTTTGAAGGGGTTATTTCTATTATCATATACTGACAGAATTTTGCAAAACAAAGTCCTTTTCCATCTGTTGGACTCTCTCTCCCTTGACCTTTCTACAGCAGGATTTCTCAACCTCAGCATTATGGGATCAGATCATTCTTTGTTGTGAGAGCTATGTTGTGCATTGTAGGACACCACATCCTACAAAGGCTGACCCCACTAGATGTCAGCAGCACCTCCCCCCTGGTTGTGACAATCAAAAATGTCTCCAGACATTGCCAAATGCCTCTGAGGGGTGCAAAATCATCCTGCTTATGAGGCCGGCCTGGTGGCATGGTGGTTAAGTTCACGCATTCCACTTCAGTGGCTTGGGGTTTGCACAGGTTCGGATCCCAGGCCTGGACCTATGCACCACTCATCAAGCCATGCTCTGGTGGCATCCACATATAAAGTAGAAGAAGATTGGCACAGATGTTAGCTCAGAGTCAATTTTCCTGACTAAAAAAAAAAAAAAAAAAAAAAAAATCCTGGTTGACAACCACTGTTCTACAGTAATGTGTAGTCATTTAGTACTTTAATATTTGCTGTCCTGTGTCACTCCCTAATTTTTCCATGAGTATCTCTCCCTAATAAGCTCCTACCCAGTGATGATCACATAGTAGGTACTCATCAAATACTCACTGATGGAAGGGAATAAACCTTCACAGCAATGCATGTTTTTACTTTTTCTAAATTCCTTAAAGTTGAGGCAAATGCATGCTTTCCCATGTGGACCTCCCTCTGTGAGCAAACAGAACAGGCCAACAAACCAAAGGCAGAATTTGGCTCCAAGAAAGAAATGTGTAGAACGGAGTTATTTATTAAGACCAATCCAATCTGAGAAACATCTTTAAAGATAATTTATCTTCCCTTCAGTTGCATCCATTTTCCTCCGGGGAAGCTTTATAAATGTGTATAAATGTTTGTAAACTCTTGCTTTCTCATGGTTACAAACTAAAAGAGCCTATTTATTTATACTGAGAGGTCAAGACTGAGGCTATTACTGACCAGAGATGCACTAAGATAATGGTACTCTACTAATAATATTTTGGGCAAATATTTGTCAAAAGTATAAATTGAAGCTCCCTTAAATGAGTTGGATCTTATATATCCTTCCCACAACTCTGAATTCTGAAAAAAGTCTTAGAGCAGGAGAAAAACCACAGGCAAAATAACTATGACGATATGAAGCTGGGCAGAGGAGGAAGTGAATCATGGGCAATAAGAAACACAAACATGGGGGAGTGAGATATTCTGAATGGTATGCAGCATCTGAGAGGGAAAGTCAAGCTTGAAACTTCATACTCTACAAATCAGGGTCTGATAAATGGCACACCAAAGGAGGCTGGTATCATGTCCCTTGACTGAGTCTATTGCCCAAATGTTTTGCATTTGAAGGTCTTGATGCATTTATGAGAAGCTGAATGAACTTTCGTGGTCAGCTCAGAAATGTTGGTTCTTGAGGCCAGAACGCTTTCAACCTCATCATTTCCTAACTTGAAGACAGGAAACTGGAAAAGCTTCATGAAGTGTAGGGGAGACAGATTTCATGTTTAACTGTAACAGTATGTTTCTCAAAATATTTAAACGAGCTGGGGAATAAATCTCTTAACTAGAAAATTAATAAACCAAATGCATGTGTTTTATCCATCTCAGAATCTAGTGTTGTATTTTCCTTAAATACTTTACAGCTTTAAAACGAGAGAAAATACCAAAAATTTGAAAGAAATTTCTGTTTTTCTCTTTCACTCACATATGGTGGAAGTTTTCAGAGGGAGGAAGGAAAGAAAGGGGACCTCACATTTACTGAGCATTTACTACATGACATTCATTGGATCCTTCAAAAATGGCATTTCCTTTAACCAGAATAATCCTATGAGGCAAGCACCACATCACATAGATGGAAAAACTAATGCCCAACCCATACAACTAGCAAGTATCAGAACTTGAACCCAAAAAGTGTATGTTATTTCCCTATTCTACCCTCTCAGTTACCGAAAAAAATGCAAAGAGTATTTTCCTGAGTTTTTTCCTTTATTTTTTTTCTCAAAGAAGTAAAAGTGAAAAAAAAAAACTGTGTTAGAACTCAAAGATGCTAGAATTTCTTTTTCTTTTTAAGTGAAGCCTAAGAAAAAACAATCCTTTGCCAATATACTTACAGTCCTCATATTGCACTCAACTAAATCCAGGTTAAGGTAACAAAATATATAATTTCAGATGAGGATTATCATTTAACAATGAAATAGAAAATAAAACACCTAACTGATGTCAGATGTAACTGAATGTAATAGCTTCTGGCAAAAGTATGCACAACATTTACTACAGTTTCAGGGGGTTTATTTTCAGTTTAATAACCATAGTTTAGTGAATGTTTCTGAAGTACAAATCAAGATATATTCTTTTCTCTTTTTGCCTAATTATTTCTGACTTTGAGTCTATCATGATGAAACTAGAAAAGGAAAAAAGATTGTACAAATCCTTCTGTGTTGAAATTTAAAGTAGTTGTACACAATTTTCCTATTAGATACCCCATGACTGTCCACGTTGATGGGTTGATAGGTCTACACAGCTGATGTAAAGCGTACCTGGCATATGGGGAGAAAAACATGGCAAGTAGTAGGAATAGCACTCAACCAATATCATTACTCCAAGAACATTGGCCCATACCCAGAATCTCCTTCCATTTTCCAAGATCTAAAAGAAAAGCTCAAAGATGCTCTTTCCCATTCATTAAGTGCCACCACAGGAGCCTCCACTGGTTGGTGTTGCAGTGCTGAAACTCTCATTTGCTCTAGAAAAAAAGGGAATAGGTGAAACATTTGCTACCGAAAGATTTGACTTAAAGTAAAATCATATGCTTCCCCTCATTGCTCATATTAATGTATGGTGCATTAAAATTTAGTCCCATAAGTCTTCACTATTCAGGCATTTAATCATATGGAAAATGTGGTAATTTAATTAAAACAAGCAACATAGGTTAGATATCCCTTGGGATACAAACCTGGAAAATGATCTAATCCAGGGGGTCTCCATTGTGAAAATGTATTAATATTAGACCACAAGACCACAGCAGAAAAAATGCTGCTCGTTTGCAAAGCAGTAATCTGATGCAGAAGCAACTTGCGTTTAGGAAGCCAAAGCGTGCACCATTCTTTCTGGAATGAGTGGGAGTTTATAAGGGACTCTGCTGCCTCTGCTCTCATAGTGGCCAGGAAAATGCTGCAGGAGATGCATTTTCAGAGAGAAGAACTCTATGTTTAGAATATAATTGCTGATGGTTCATGTTATGATAGAGAGTCTGTTGAATGAAATTCTAAGACCACCTTTTCAGAGCATGATATTTATATTTCATTTTTTAAAATGTTATCTTTGTTTATGAGAAACAATATTTACCAGTGTTATGTGAAAACAAAATTAATCTTACTTACACCTGAGTGTCTAATTGCCAAGACTGTGGCTGCTAACATAGGAGTTCCCCTTTTCTAATTCTAAAGTCAAGCTTATTTCCATAGACTAGCCAAATGTCATAATCCCCTTGGTTCTGAGAATCTAAAAAAAGAAAAACAAAGAAAAAGGATCAACCTGAGACTCACAAGTGTCTATAACAGCAAAAAAAATTCTTTTAATTGACTCTTCTATCAGTCTCATCAGTATGAAACCCTTATAGCATTCACTCTTTGCCACTAAGCCCTGAAAGAATATAATAAAATTCAAGACTTTTACTTGGTTGGGTTAATGTTAATATGTTTAGCCATCACCCAGCTTATGGAATCTTAGGTTGACCTATTTTACCAATTGTACACCCCTTGGAAGCGTGCAGTAGTCATGATGGCTTTTATTGAGTAAGGAGGTTAAGAGAATTTGCCTGGGACGTGCAGCACTGATTTGGATAAGAATATCACAAAAGCCCTAAGATACACTTCCTGGACCATATTCTATCCATCACAGACAGTTCTGGAAAAGAAATTTAGTAGGCGACCTAAGATTTCTCGTGATTTCTGGAGCTTACTAGATATTGTACTATTTCTACCCTAACTAATCTCAGTCAAACCAATATAAATGGGAAAGAGCACTTACAATATTAAAATAGCGCCTCGAAACCTCTTTTACTTTTGTGGTTTTCCTCACTCTATCAAAATAATGCTTCCAGTACTGAGAGAGGGTCTACCTTGTCCCAGGCAGACCCAATTCAGCAACTCCTGCAGTTGGCCCGCTACAAGCATACCTAAGAGATAAAAAGAAATTTTAGAAAGGTGGCCAAAAAGATTGGTGGAAACTAGAAGACATAGCATCCCAGAATCCAAAAAAGAAAAAAGAGAGTTTCAAGAAGACTGGGTTGAATAAGAGTATCAAAATTCAAGAGGGATAAAAACCAAAATACAATCATGACCTTGATATGTTTAAGGAGCAACAAGTAGTTCAGGATGGTAGGAACCAAGGATGCAAAAGAGAGAGTAGTACCTCAACTCTAAGAGGTAGAAAAAGGGCAGATTATGTAGGATTACACACTCTTGCAAGCAGAGTAAATGTAATAGGAATTCATTGTGAATGGGAATCCAGCTATACTTTTGAAAGCACATTCTGACTTTTCTGTGGAGAAAAGACTGTAAAGGGCAAGAGTGAAAACAAGAAAACATTTTGGAAGGCTATTGCATGGGTCTAGTTGAAAGGTGGTTCTGGTTTGTACTAGGGTGGTAGAAGGGAAGGTAGTGGGAAATTATCAGATTAAGGGAAATATTTTTAAAGTAAAGCTGGAAGGATTGGATATAGAGAGTAAGGGGGGGACAAAAAATAAGAATGACTTGGAAATCTTTGGTCTTAGTAACTGGATAAATAATAGTGTCCTTTAATTATAGGGAACAACTTTAAGGAAGGTGATAAAGAGTCCTTTGTTGGCTACGTTAAGTTTGAGATGACTATTAGACACTGAGGTAGGGATGTCAAGTAGGAAACTATACACATCTGGAGTTTAGGGGAGAGTTGAGAGCTAAAAATAAAAATGTGGGTGTCATCAGGATATACATGATATTTAAACAATGAGAATTAGTGAGATCATCTGTGGAGAAAAGAAGGTGAGGACTAAGCAAGCTCTAGGGCACTCCAGCACATACATATCAGGAAGAGGAAAAGGAACCTGCAAAGGAGAAGAGAAAGGATTAGCCCACGAGGAAGGAAGAAATGCAGGAGACTAGACGTCCCTGATATAAGGGGAAGAATTATTTCAAGAGCTGCATCAAATGTAGCTGAGAGTTTAACACAATAATTGAGAAATTATTATTGAATTTTATATCATGTATTCATAGGTAAACTTTACAAGAACTGATAATGACATGATGGGAGTAAAATCTTGATATGAACGAATTAAAGCAATAATGGAAAGTGGAAAAGTTGATACGAGTGCTGTGGTGCTTTTGTACGGTGGTGCTTTGAGTAAGCTGGAACTATGTTTTACAGGAGCCATTCTCCATACGGTTCTAGACTAGAGCTGGACAAAAGAGAAATTTGCATGGAGTATGTAGCAGAAATCATTCTTCTCTGAAGATAATCAGTTAGAGGCAGTGAGAGACAGACGCAGAAGTCAGCCTCACTCTCCTCTCATTCCACATGTAGTTCTTCCTGATTGCCAGCCATGTTGACCAATAGCAATCTCAGGCCCACCGTCAGGTCCAGAGACACCAGTCTTCCATAAACTTCTCCTTTAGATCTGCTTCATGGCCCTACAGTAGCAGCTGGACATGCCTGGCTTTCCAGAAGTCTCTGACTTGTTCACCCACACCAGTGTTTCAGGAGAGTGATTAGTGACTTTTCTAAAGTCCTCCAACTCTCCATTTTGTAACCTTATTTCCCAGCTTCTCCCGCTTATAATTCCTATAATTAATTCCTTATTTTATAATAATAATTATTATTATTCCATAATGCTTGAACGGTTTCCCTGAGTATAAATATAAAATTGGTACAAGTGTAAAACTTTTCAAGGAGTTTTGTTCTAAAAGGAAGGAAAGAAATATGAAGCAGTCGGATGGAGATTTAGAGTGAAGCACAGGTTTCTTTTCTTTTTAAGGTAGGAATTATTATGGCATATTGGTATGGTAATGGTATTGATTCAGTAAAAAGGATAAACTTTGACACAGACAGAGAGGAGATAATTCAGGTGTAGAACCCTTGACTAAGCAGATGGGGTTCCAACAAAGAGTTGGTCTTAAACAGATTCCGAGGTGGATCATCCATTGTAATGGAAGACAGAGAATATAAGCACAGATGTGCAACAAATGATAAATTAGAGGGTGATAAATTAAGATGAAGTTTTGTCTTCTTATTGCTTTATCAGCTGAGAGGGAAGAATAAGAAATAGGTGTTGAAGGTTTGAGAAGGAGAAACTATAAAATAGATGTTGATGCATAGGAGAAAAATTGACTAGGAAAATATAGTAGAACAACTGGACAGAGCTGAGGGGGAGCTTGAAGCCTGCGAAAAATGAGAACAGTGCACTGAGTTTTCTGTTCATTGGTTGGTTAGTTTTTTCAGTATGTCCATCTATTGGTTATGGGTCTGGAGCAGAAGACTTGGGTTTAACCGGGATAGATGTTTGCTAAATTTAGATGATGGAGAAACAGAGAAGCATGCAAGGGAATGATTTTGGTAATAGGCTCTACCCATGAGAGGGAGCGCAATGGGAACAATAGCATTAAATTTCTCAATTAGGCATAGGTATTCATCCAGAGAGTGAGCTAATAAAAAGGCAGTAGAGTTAATTAAAAATGGGAGGCTTGACATCTGTGTTTTGGAAGTGGTATGTCTATGGTAGTAAAGTCTATGGTTTGACCATAGAGAAAAGTGAATGAAAAGAAACATATTGGAAGAGGTCTCTGTCAAGCCATGAAACTGAGATGCATTGGTATAGGGTAGAGCATCCTTGAGGAAATTGATGCTGCCAAATAAGTATCATATTGTCACAGCAGAAAGACAACAGGGCTGGAACTAGGGTGAGGCAGCAAGGCAGCTAGGGTGGAAAATTTAAGGAGGCATGCACTCTCAGGTGTCGATCCTGCACTTGCATTACATCAGTAATGTTAACCTGGACGTTAAGAAACATGAAGAGTAATAGAAAATGGATATCATCCATTGAAATAATAGAAGCACATAATTTTTAAAAATTAAAATTTATATTCTTTAATAGATACAACTTTACAGGATCAGTAAGGAGTCTGCTAATAATAATCAGTATGCTATTAGTACAAAGAATTATCAGTAAAGAGAGTTACTCTAGCATAACATAACTACATTGCTGACTCATGGACCTGAAACAGTCTCATTCCCTTTAACTACCTCTCATTGCTTAGAGAAGGCAAAGTGATTAGCAGCTAAGTGTTGGGAAGTAAAGCCATTTTCCCCTTTTACACCACATAGTAGAATTCTCATTTTGCTATTTCCTATTCCCTGACAACAGATTTAGGGGTTGATTTTAGATAACTACTGAACTAAAACTGACTTCATGAATTCTTTCTGGTCAGTGGTCATTCTCTTTCTTGAACCTAATGAATCTTTAAGGACTTTCCTAATGTTACATGCCCTCAAATATCCATTTACCCTCTCATTCAGATTCATCACAGTATTTCTGACACATATTAACCTGGGAAGAAAGGAGAAATGAGGATGTTCTACTGACACTGAGGAAAATGTGATAAGTACCACGAGAAGAAACTTATTGGAACAGAGGATTCTTAAATGTGTTCAAAAATTCTTCTGAGAATTCTAGATAGACTAATACAGTGAAAACTGCTTTCATTTCCCCATTGGAGAAGCTATTTTCATTTGTAAATAAATCTACTTCATTCAGGCTTTTGTCTCTAACTAAACCCAGATTGAGGTTCCTGGCGTCCCATCAGATACAGCGCTAACCTACGTTGCTTTGAGAAGATCATGACGTCTTATAGCGCAATCCTCCACTTCAGAGCAATCATTATAAAAATCTCCTAATACCTTCTGTGTAACTTAAAACTACGTAAACCACAGTATACGTAATGAATGGTGATAACGGCTTTAGTAGTTCATCAAAAAAGACATCGCCCCTACTTTTAGAGAAGACATAAAGATAGAATCTACTATGCTGAGCCAAAACATGTAACCATGAGTGATATTTGCCATCCCAGGGATGTAATTAGACTCCTTTAGAGAATGAGCAAAGGCTTAAAGCTACCACCTGAAATAATTACTTTAAAGGTCAAAGAAATTAAACATACTCAAAAATCCTATTTCTGTTAGACCTTTATGAGATGACTCTAATCTGCAATTTCATTGAAATAAGGGGAAATATTAGTCCAGGTCTTCCCAGAAGCAGATCCAAGATGGGATTAAGCACGTAAGGATTTTATTAGGGAAAATGCCTGAGGAAGTAGGGAGGGAGTCAGAGGAGCCTGGCAGAGACGCCAAGCCCTTGACACAAGCCTGATTCCGAGTGAAGGATAGCAGCATCCCAGACCGCCCTGGAGTTCGAGGAGGCTTCAACAAGACTGTCAGGGAGTTCGAGCCACAGTCACCCATCAGAGGAGACCTGTGTCTGCCGGGAACAGGCCTGCCTTATTGTCCCTGCTGTGCTCTTATGGACTAGAAGCATGGCCTCTGTGCAAATGCAGTGACAGATTTCAGAGCACAGCAGCTGAGGCCCTCTGTCAGTTACACTCCCTGCAGCTGGAGGCACTTTCTCACGGCTGCCAAAGGGGGGAACGTGACCAATACTCTACTCAGTATCTGACTTGTTCCTACATTTAAACCTCACTGGCGTTTTACACCTTTCTTAATTGGCCTGATATTGTTAATGAGAATAATCATTGAAATAGCAATAGAATATGCATATTAGGCACACACACATACTAATTATTTTAATCAGGAATTCAAACTGGCATCTCAGTCTTGTTCCTACCCAGATACATAACTTTGGTCTGATTTAAAATGATTCGCTATATATTTTTTCTTTATTCTTTCTCTTTTTTTCAATCTTCTTTCATCATACAGTTTTAGATATTAGTGTGTTTCAGTGTAGAGTTTTTGGTTCTATTTTATTCAAATGCCTCATTTAAATTTCTACCTAAAGAACTTAAGAACTTCTCTGTGTGCTCATTCTTTATTAGAAATATTTAGTAATGCATCCTTCACCATTCTGAAATTAAATGTAATGAATTTTTTGCCATTTTGAAATTGAAGTCATAGATAATATCAACTATTTATACATATAATCTAAAATTGCTATGTAAAGAGGAAAATAACAGTATTTCTAACAAATAATTTTAGAATGTCATCATGAAAATGTTTGGAAATGACTATATTAAACAATACCATGAAGTAGCTATGTGTTTGCACTATTTAAAATGAATAATTTTAAAATTAAGAAAAAGAAAAGCTATTCTGTACAAAAAGTTTGAGAAAATTGAAGAGTACTAAACAGACGAACAGTAGAATCAAGCTAGTGTAAAGATAAATTGCATGATCCTATTTATTTATATATGACAAACTAAAGAGGGATATAATTGAGATAGAGGTAACATAAGACAAATGACTGAAGTAAAGGAAGGGAAATACCAAATTATTGCAAATATCTGGGCCCCATTTATGACTTTTTAATCCAATTACTTTCCTATATGATGATGTGTGGTAAGTAGAATTCTAAGTTCTGCAATGACTCACACCCTTGTATAAGCTCCTTCTTGTGAGTGTGGGTAAGACCTGCAAGTTGCTTCTAACCCATAACATGTGGGGAAGGTGATGGGATATTGTTTCCAGTTATGTTATATGACAGAGGAATTCTGCAGATGTAATTGAGGTATTGAGTCAGTTGGATTTGTGTTAACAGAAAAAGGTATCATACTGGGTGGGCCTGACCTAATCAGGTAAAACCTTCAAAAAATAATATACAGGTCAGAGAGATTCTTCTACTGGCCTTGAAGAAGCAAATCTCTATCTATAAGCTCTATGAGCTGTAAGGAAATGAATTCTCCTAACAACCACATGGGCTTGGGAGAGGATCCCAAGCTTCATATGACAGTGTGTATCCCTGCCAACACTTTGATTGTAGTCTTGCGAGACACTGAGCAGAGGACCCAGCTAAGCTGTGCCTGAACCCTTAACCCACAGAAACTGTGGGACAATAAATATATGTTCTTTTAAGCCTTTAAGATGATTATGCAGCAACAAGAAAACCAACAAAACATGAGATGGAGTAGTGATTAAGAAACACAGAAAACAGACGCTTATCTTAAAATTTAACCACACATATTCAGCGTCCAGCACTTACAAAAACCTTGGAAGGATGCATCCTTCAATAAGTGACACATGAATAAAGAATGGATTGGAAAAAGAACCAGTAATAAAAGAATATATGGTAAGCCTCTAAGGACACTATCAGAGCAAGATTAAAAACAACAGGTAAGCCATTATTAAATAAGTTATGCGTGTGTCTAATTGTCACAACATAAATTTCTTATCATTTTGCTACAAAAAACTACATATTATAAGCTGAAAATAATATGAAATACTTTAACCTGTATTAATGAAATGTGATAAGATTCCAGTGTCTCCACTTACTTAATAATATTTTATTTGAATCCTATTTTTTAAAAGACTCAAATACCCTTTGGTATATTTCCAGTCATTATTTGGTAGGGGCTACAATGAACAAGATGGAAAAAGATCCTTCATCTTCTGGAGTTTATATTCTGTAAAAAAGAGAGACAGAAAGTAAATAATAAAGAGTAAATATTACACGGTGTGTTATAAGGCAATAAATGCATGGAAAAATAACTATAAAAGGAATTGGGGGGAGGAGAGATTGCTGGGATAAAATAAGGTGGTCTGGATAGGTCTTATTAACCCAATACTTGATGGAGATGAGGAAGCAAGTTGAAGCTCTATACGGAGGAAGATTTTCTCCAGGCAAAGGCAATAGCTAGAGCAAAGGCACTAAGGTACAAGTTTATCAGGCCTTCTGGAGAAACAGCAAGAAGCCTAGTGTGGCTGCTCCGGAGTCAGCAGGAGGAGAGTACAGGATAGAAGGTGAGAGAACTAACACTGAGAGGCCAAATCACATGATCCTGTAGGGCTTGGAAGGACTTTGAATTTTTCTCCTGGGTGAAATTGGAAACCATTGCAGAGTTTTCAACACAAAGAGATGTGATCCGATTTACGTGACTTACCACAGGGGCCCAGCAATTGTGTTGAGAAGAGAGTGTCAGGCAGCAAAGAAGCAGGGGACCAGTAAGGAGTCTATTGTAATCATCTAATCATCCCAACAGAACAGAGGGTGGCAGTGGAAGTGGTGAGAAGTGGTCAGGTTCTGCACATAAGGACAATAAAATCTCTTGAAGTATCAGATGTGGGGTTTGAAAGAAAAAGAGCTGTCAAGATGGATGGCTCCAAAGTTTTTGGCTTCAGCAACTGAAAGGATGGAGTTATCACCAATGAGTTGGGAAAGTCCAAGCTGGAGACTTAAATCTGACCCATTATACATTTTTAAAGCGCATCCAAGTGAAAGCAATATATTTGTAGATCAAAGTCCTTAAATCTATCCTAAATAAGTTAAAAAAATTGTCACATATATGGAACTAGAAAATTCTTGGTAAGCGAGTTTGTTTGTTTGCTTGCTTAATATAAGTTTATTTACAAATCACAAAATTCCCTTTATTTAATGAAATTAATCTCATTTCCTTGAAGCTTTTCTAAACACATTCAAAAGCTATCACATTATTTTCACAATTTCACTAATAATATCAATTATGATGTGTATTTTTTATTAACTAAATAAAAATATAAAATAGTATCGAATTTTTAAAATTTTAGACAATTTACTTTGGAAAGCCATATACTGTGTGCAGAATGAGATTGCTGTACAATATATGAAATAATCTATCAATCAAGGGGTTAACCATAATTCTTTTAATAGAATTAAAAATAATATTCATTAATTCGTTGAATATTTCACTCAGATTCCTTAGATTAAGAGTTGTCAAAATATAAGGCAATGAATTCCTAAAACATCTGGTGCTAGTTTTTTAAATGGACCGAAAACTTACATAGTGAGCAATCAAAGCTGGTTCTATGCCTCTAGCGTAAGTAATAACACTAGAAAAAGTAATTTTTTTCCATGAAATATCTTTTAAATATTTTATGTATTAACAACCCTTTAAAGTCGTTGTCAGTAAGTTTGAAAGTAACGTTTACTTTATGACTATTTCATTCCTTAGCAACCTTTTCCATGCCAGCAATAAAACTTCATTACCAGGATGAAAATTCACTTGACTGCAGTTCATTACGTAGATAAATTTCAACATGTTTCATCATCTTGACGATATTAATCAAACACCACTCATAAATGAAATAGACAAGATTATTATATTTGGATTTCTATCATTTAATGAAAAGGTTAATTTTGCCCTTATATTGTATCAATTATAGCATTTTACAATTCTTTGAACTATTCCATAAGGAACACAGTATTTACCCTTCTGATTAGAAGATTTTTTTAAACATTCCCAGGACTACCTGTAACCCTCTGATGAATGAAATAGCTTACATATCTTCCAACTTTATCAATATGTTTCCTTCTAAAACTTTCCCTTACCCTTGACTGTTTCATTGCTTTATTAGGAAAACAAATGCATTGGCAGGGTAAGCATGTTGATAACTGTTCAGTTGTGGGAAAAGTTATGAATTCCAATATCAGTATTCAACTGAAATATTATAAAAATACTTTCTTTACTTGATATTTTAAAATAATGGATAAATAATTATAAACAAATGCAAATGAAGATGTTTTATGTTAATGAATTCAATACCATAAACGGTTATATGATTTCCAACATGGTGAATAATTTTTAGAAAATTCTATACAGAATATTATGCTCATACATATTCCATATCCATTTTTTCAAATATGATTTTTATCTTTTCAAATACGAGTCCTCTGTATATTAGAAATATTAACCATCATCAGATTGTCATAGGTAATGTAATTTTTCCCAGGCAATAGTTGTCCTTTTGACTTTGATATGGTCTTGTAATTCAAATTTTTCATTCTTCCTTGTCAAATATATTTATTTTTTCTGAGTTACCACTCTTGTTTAGAAAGATTTCCTCTGTGTTGGGCTAATAATTATAAAATTTATTATTTTCTTATTAGATTTTTAACTTTGATCCACTGAAATCCCAGCTTTGTTAAAGTTTTTGTCAGATGGATAACCAATTATGTCTATTATTAAATAACTTAGTCTTTTTCCACTAAATTGCAATATCATTTTTCCATTATTTTAGGTCTCCTTATGCCCCTGATTTTATGCCTGGATTCCTACTGTGCTAAACTAATCTGCTTTTCGATACCTGTGCCAATGCCATGCTGTTCTGATTGCAATGGTTTGGTA
Source organism: Equus przewalskii (assembly GCF_037783145.1). Classification (NCBI taxonomy): domain Eukaryota; kingdom Metazoa; phylum Chordata; class Mammalia; order Perissodactyla; family Equidae; genus Equus; species Equus przewalskii. Next base: position 101,732,455 of record NC_091832.1, on the reverse strand, counting down.
GAAAGTTTTAGTATCAGGCAAGGCACTTAATATTCCTTTCTTTCATACCTTTCTTAATATTGTGAGACATTTATTGTTTCACATAATTTGTGAAACCACTGGTATTCTGTTCAGAATTCTATTAAATATATGAATTAATTTAAAAGAATTGTTATTTTTATATTGTTTTCCCACCCAACACAATCAGCATCTCTCAATTTTTTTTTTGGTTTTTGTTTTATGTCCTTTAATAAGATTGCATTTTTACTTTCTTTTCTAAATTAGGGAATATAATGCATCAAGACAAAACTAAACAATATATAAACATACAATGAATAACTAGTGAACATCATTATAACTATCACTTAGATCAAGAAATAGTACATTCCTATCACCTAAAGTTCCCCCAACCAATGTGTCTCTTCCTAGACAGACTGAGCAAGCAAGGCTTCTAAGTGCTATCAGCATGGCCTACCCAACCCCCAGCACACACACAGACCTGGTTCTTATTGACCTGAGAGGAAGGTTGAAGGGAGTAGAAACAAGAGATACATCTTCCTTTAATCCCCTCCAAAACTTTTTCTTTTTAATGAAAATACAGAGAAGGAAGCTTGAATGAAATATTGCTAAAGTGCTATAGGTTTATCTTTTAGCTTTGAGATAATATTAATTTTATTAAACAAAATATTCCCAAACCACTTTTATTTGGCTTTTAACTTTGAGATAATTTAATTTTATTTAGTTTAATAATAATACTTAAATACAGTCCCACAATATGTAAAATAAAATACGTTGGGTTGTTTACGTATAAAGAAATTGATATTAAAAACTGACAGTATTTTCCAAATAGTTGGGCCAAGCCAGGTAAAAATATCAGAAAAAAATATGGACAGTTGGTTAAAATATACTTTTTTGGAATAATTCAGGTAATTATCTCAATTATCCACTTCAGTTAACTGTATAGATCCCAGCTAAAATCTCAAAATACCTGAACAGTTTCTTGAAACAAATAACGTAAAATTGATTTTTATTGAAAAGCCACTTGAATGGACCAATTTCTCTATGCCAACATAGGGCAACTACACAAAATCTAAATAAATAAATTATTTTAAATATAATGAGCCCATTAGTCAAATGTTTATAATAATCACTATCACACACTAAGTACTACATTTAGATTAAAAGGAACCTCCAATCTCATATGAAGTCACAAAATTTAGGAATATACATAACATTGCCCCAAATACATATGATTTATAATATAATTTAGCTCAATATTGTATAGATTTTATTTTCAAGTCTTCCTGTGATATAAATTTGATATCTAGCCTCTGTAGAGACAAAGGCAATTTATATTTGAAATAGTAGTATATTTTTGCCTCCATATGAAAACTCAGCTTCTCCTCAAACTGTGTGTGTGTGTGTGTGTGTGTGTGTGTGTGAAAGTCAAAATTAATAGATTATGGTAATTAGAAAGGAAATTTGGGGTAATGGAAGAGCCAGAATTTTGGGCCTCCATGATCTCAAACAGGCAAGTAAAGGAAAAATTCAATAGAAATGAAAGAATTACATAAAGGAAAGAAACATTTAGGAATCTTGAATATGAAAATGTTCTGGTACGTGATCTCAGAATTCTACAACTCCATTTAAATTTAGATAGATATATTTTTCTAATGACAAGGACTAAAATTATAGGACATGAAAATTCAGCTCTTTAATGGTATTTTTCTGGTCTGATTGAATTGATTTTGCTCCTTTCATCTTCTCTTTTTAACTCTTCATGCCTTTTGCCTATGATGCAAAGGGTGCAAAAGAAGGGAAGTCCGAAGATGTTCTCAGGGAGTGAGTGTGTGGGAGAGGCTGAGTCTGAGAGGAACACCTGGTGCAACCAGTCCCAGACGTCCCTGCCCCGAAATAAATTCTGTTTATTTAGCACGGTATCCTCAGTGCCTGCCCAGTATCTGCCCAGCACAATAGGTGCTCTGTAGATATCACTAATAAATGAATTCTTCATGCTAAATCCAAGGTATCCAATTATATTTTAATCACAACAATGTCTGAAAATCAGCATCACCTTGTGAACGTGAACATGGATACAGTTGGCCAATGAATTGTTCAGTGGTCAAGGACGAGGGCAAGGCAGACTGGGGTTGGATACTGGCTCTGCCACCCACAACTTAGGTAACTTTCAAAATTTACATAAACTTTCCATGCCTCAGTTTCCTCATCAGTAATAAAGGTATCTGCATCATGACCATTTTGTTTCAATTAAAAAGAGTATCAGGCAAGTTTTTAGTGCTTACTTCTAACAATTATGATGACTAGTAGCAAGTATTTGGATGATAATCAAAGGACAAACAATTTAGTGATCATAATAGTCCCTGAGTCCAAGATATAGATCTGATTTAGGATATGAGGGGCAGGTGGCTTACCTTAACTTAGCCATACTATGTATATCAATGCCTTATTAGGATTATCAAGCAACCATCCCAGCATTCCTAATCAAATTTTTTATTGAACAGAAGGAGCCATTTGAATAATCAAAGAGCAGACAACTTTAGTTTCCTCAAAAGACTACCATACTTCTTTTCAACGTGGCTTATCACTGAAGAAATATTTAAAATTCATTGAAATGAAAATGACTTTAAAGGACGTTAGGTCAGTATATTATGTATCAGGATAAAAAATATCAAGATTCTGGGGTTGGCCCCGTGGCCGAGTGGTTAAGTTCGCGCGCTCCGCTGCAGGCGGCCCAGTGTTTCGTTGGTTCGAATCCTGGGTGAGGACATGGCACTGCTCATCAGACCACGCTGAGGCAGTGTCCCACATGCCACAACTAGAAGGACCCACAACGAAGAATACACAACTATGTACCATGGGGCTTTGGGGAGAAAAAGGAAAAAAAATAAAATCTTAAAAAAAAAAAAGACTGCACGAGCTCAAATGGCTTAAAAAAATCAAAATTCTAAGTTGAAACAGTAATTAATTCTATGATGCAGATATAGATGAATAGAGGTATATATCTATGTATGAAAGTTCTAATTGGCTACAATGCAATTATGCACTAATTACCCAGAGTTAAGTCAAATTTCACAGGTTTAGGGCGCAGTCTTCCCTAAGACCCCCCTCACTTCAGACACTGGCTACAAGCTCTGGGGTCTCCAGGCTACCTGAACCTCTGACCAACTAACTATAAATTCAGGGGATCTCACTACCTCGTCAGGTTTAATAATTGGCTGAGATGACACACAGAACTCAGAAAAACACTATACTTATGATTACAGTTTTATTGTAAGGGACATAAATAAGGATCAATCAAATGAAGAGATGCATAGGGTGAGATCTAGGAGGGTCCTAAATGCAAATCTTGTGTGTCCTCAGGACATATCATCCTCCTGGCACATTGATGTTCATCACCAACCAGGAAGCTCAGCCAAGCTTCAGATGTCCAGAGTTTTATTGGAGTTTCATCACTTAGGCATGACTGATTGAATCATTGGCCATGTGACTGAACTCAATCTCCAGCCCCACTCTCCTCCCCAAGGTCAGGAGTTCAGGCCTATATCACGTGGTTCAAAGCCCCAACCCTCTAATCACCTGGTTAGTATTTCCAGCTTGGCCAGTCCACCATGAGTCACCTTGTTAGCATAAACTCAGGTGTGGTCCCAGGTGACCACTGTGAATAACAAACTCCTATTGCTTGGGAAATTCTAGGAACCAGAGACAAAGGTCAGCCAAATGCTTTATTATACAAGACTGACATTAAATAAAATTGTTCAACATACCTTTGAAGGCATCCAAATAAAGTTATTGACATGTTATGTAGTGGAATTTCCCAGCCATTAACAAACAAGTTGTTTTTTATAAATAATGTCATAGGTCCATGTACAACTCTTACTAGAATTCAATCAATTATAAATCTATTAACGTAACAGTAATGAGTCTCTCTAGTTTTTAAGGTTTCTATCCCTTGTGTCAGATATAAAAGGAAGGCAGGTGGGGCTGGCCCCGTGGCCGAGTGGTTAAGTCTGTGTGCTCCGCTGCAGGCGGCCCAGTGTTTCGTTGGTTCGAATCCTGGGCGGGGACATGGCACTGCTCATCAAACCACGCTGAGGCAGCGTCCCACATGCCACAACTAGAAGGACCCACAACAAAGAATATACAACTATGTACCAGGGGGCTTTGGGGAGAAAAAGGAAAAAATAAAATCTTTGAAAAAAAAAAAAAAAAAAGGAAGGCAGGTATCTAGTGTAACTAAAATTAAGGTTCAGTTTAAAAAGCTGCACACCATACACACCTTAACGACAAAAACGCACCAGTGCAAAGCACCACTGGGTGGTTAATCCTTAGTCCTGTGACACCATCTGGTGTAACTCCCGCAAGAAAACTAATCAGCCACTATGAAGGGCCAATAGCTAGAGAAAATATTGTTGTGTGATGTTGGCCTGTTTTCCAGCTGTGCCAGCTTACTCACCCTCTTGCTTGAATCTGAATAAGATCCTTGTTTATCAGACACAGACTTTGGTAAAGTTCATGTGACAATGTTCCCAGGATTCTTTCCAAGAAATCAAATCTGCCTGGTCTTAATAAAACCGCTTTCAGCATGACTGCTGAGAGGGACCCAGGCAACAAAGGATGGGAGCTATTATAGCCACAGTGGAATCAAGAGGTCACTACTACAGGCTTCTAGCTGTCAGGAAAATAGCAGTGAACCTAAATAATTCCAAATAAAGTGAATTTAAGAGCGTGAACAAAAACGAAGAAAAAGAAAACAATGTAGTTCTTGAAAACTAGTTTCTCAATGAACAAGATCAAAGCATCAGGATTTTCTTATAGACTAGCCCTTCTCTATTGTAAACCATAACATGTAAATGAATTTTTCTACCACATTAAGTCTTCAAAGAGAACTTCCTATCTTATCTAGGATATGAGTAGCATTGCTCCCATTTCACAGATTTAAAAAAGGAAGAAGAAGAAGAATGTTCCTAAGGCACAACCATGAACTCATAGAAACAGAGTGGAAACTTTTACGTTCACTTAACAAATCAGGCCACACTAATTCTAAAGGAAACCTTAAGGAGATAATAGCACGAATGGGTGCTATTCTCCAATTGTGGGTAAAACTCTGGCAGCTGTGTGACGCACACTGCTCTGAAAGAACTGGGAGAGAAAAACTCATCTGTGAATCCTAAAAGTCAGAAAGAGTCCGCACTATCCTTCTCATTCTTAACTTTCCTTAACGAGATCCTTCATTCCTCAGGTGTAGAAATCATTCAATTCTATTTAGAACTTAAAATGTTTTATCTCTGTTTCTAATTTGAATTAGTTTTCTATTACTGCTGTAACAAAGTGCCATAAACTTAGAGGCCCAAAAACAACACAGATTTAGTATCTTACTTACAATTCTGGAGGTGAGGTCTGGAAGAGGCCTCACTGGGCTAAAATCAAGGTGTCTGCAGGGCTGCATTCTTTCTGAGACTCCAGGGAGAATCTGTTTTCTTGGCTTTTCACCTTTCTAAAGACTGCCTGCATTCCTTGGCTCATGGCCCTCTTGCTCCATATTCAAAGCCAGCAATGGCCAGTTAAATCTTTCTCATGTCACATCACTTCTACCTCCCTCTTCCACATTTAAGGACCATTGTAATTACTTAGAGACCTCCCTAGTTTAAATTCAACTGATTAACAACTTTAACTCCATTTGCAACCTTAATTCCCCTTTGCCGTGTAACCTAACATACTCCAAAGTTCTGTGGATGTGGACATAGGCATCTTGGGGTGGGGGGAGGGTCAAAAGTTTATATACATTGAAATAGTATAGTCTAGTTTTGTGTGAGAAGACAATAGTAGGATTACCAAAATCTCTAGCCCTACAACAAATAAATAAATTTTATAATCTTTTTTTTCCAAAGATTGGCACCTGAGCTAACAACTGTTGCCAATCTACCTTTTTTTTTTCTTTCTGCTTTTTCTCCCCAAATCCTCCCAGTATATAGTTGTATATTTTAGTTGTGGGTCCTTCTAGTTGTAGTACATGGGACGCCGCCTCAACGTGGCCTGACCAGCGGTGCCATGTCCGCGCCCAGGATCTGAACCAGCGAAACCCTGGGCCTCCACCACGGGACCAGCCCCAAATTTTATAATCTTGATCAAATAAATCAGGCAGCCTCTCTAGGCCTCGGTTTGTTCATCTAATTAACTTTTTAAATAGTCATTAATTCTGAAACAATTAATTAAATTGAATTCATTTTATTTATTTTCACAATTGAATAATAAATTTTAAATGAATCATATAAAACATGACAGTTTTTCATCAAAGGACTTACATTCACAGTTTCATATGCAGGCCATCCTATAACGATCTTCCTATTTTCTTTATTTTTATCAGCACTGGAACATTCTGATTGTCAAGTCATGATCTCTAGTAACTATGACCTTTGGAAACCTACCTAGAAGTGATTGTTCAGTACTCCATATTTCTAAAATTCGTTTCAATGAGCACAGGAAACAGCTTTCTATTTGTTAATATATTACTCCTATCATTAAATTATCAGACCTTCAAAAAAATTCCAAGAGTTGAGGAGACTATCTGAGCCTCAACTGCTAAAAGTATTCTACTAGAGTCAAACTGAGATCTCTTGGTCTCAACCATAATTAAAATGGGCAGAGGATCTGCCCAGGTTCACAAGCACATGAAAAGATGTTCAACATCACTAATTATTGAGGAAATGTAAATGAAAACTACAATGAGATATCACTTCATGCCTGTCAGAATGGCTATTATTAAAAAGACAAGAAATGACAAGTGGTAGACAGGATATGGAGAAAAGGGAAGCCTCGTACACCACTGTTGGGATGTAAATTGGGATAGGCACTATGGAAAACGGTACGGAGATGCCTCAAAAAAATTAAGAGTAAAACTACATATGATCCAAGTTTACCACTTCAGGGTATTTATCCAAAGAACACAAAACACTAATTAGAAAAGATATATGCACCCCTATGTTCATTACAGCATTATTCACAATAGCCAAGACTTGGAAATAGCCTAAGTGTCCATCGATGGATAAAGAAGATGTGGTGTATATATATATACAACAGAACACTACTCAGCCATAAAAAAACGATGAAATTTTGCCCTTTGCAACAACATGGATGGACTTTGAGGGCATTATGCTATGCAAAATAAGTCAGATGGTGAAAGCTAAATACCGTATGATTTCATTCATATGTAGAAGATAAAAACAACAACAACACATAAGCAAATAGATAGATACAGATACAGAGAATAGATTGGTGGTTACCAGAAGGGAAGGGGAGAGGGCAAAGGGGGTAAAAGGGCACATTTACAGTGACAAGATGGCAATTAGACTTTGGGTGGTGAACACAATGTAGTTTTCACAGAAATTGAAATATAATGATGTACACCTGAAATTTACATAGTGTTATAAACCAATGTTACCTCAATTAAAAAAAAATCAGTGTAATGTTGACTATTTGGGATGGAACTGTAATCATGAAAAGAATGGAAATGGCAAGTAGAAATTCAAATTAACTGGGATAGGGTGAAGGAAATAAAGAAGACATTGTGCAAGATGGCACAAGTAAGAAAAATGGGAAAAAGATGAACTATTACAAAGAAAAATATATGACAAATATAAGATGGGAAGAATAAAGCCAATTATGTCAATTGCACAGTAAATGTAGACAGGCTGAATTTCATCATCAAAAGGCAGAGACTGCCAGATTTGGTGAAAAAAATCCATCTGTAAGTTACTTGTGAAAATATTCATAAAACAAAGGAAAAAATATATTAAAAATGAAGAGATAAGGGGGCTGGCCTCATAGCCTAGTGGTTAAGTTCCATGCATTCCACTTCAGTGGCCCAGGTTTGGTTGTCGGGTGTGGACCTACACCACTTATCAGTGGCCATGCTGTGGCAGCAACCCACATACAAAATAGAGGAAGACTGACACAGATGTTAGCTCAGGGTGAATCTTCCTCAGCATGAAAAAAATAAAAAAGGAAGAGATAAGAATATCATTTAAAAAGTATATCAGATGCAAAAGTACGTTTATATGAAACCACTTGAGGAAGTTTCCCCAAAGGAACAACTTCAGCAAGTAAGAGTGATAATAGTTTGGTTTTTCCTCTAAATAGTTAAATCATTTTCATTATCTTTTCATTTATATTTGTTTATTGGCCCTTTTAGAAAATACAAAGAATGGTAACCAATGACAATTTTAAATTTGACAAAATCTCACATATCAACTTTACACTCAACCAAGAATTTTGTCTCACAAGCCTGCACAGTCAGGCATGTTGACCCATTGACTAAAGTAATGGTGACCGGCCTTCATGAGGCCTGGCTCCCTCTAGAAAGCTCCTCTTTCTGCCAAAACAGATTTGCACAGCAAAACCGTATGATAAGCATTCAATAGACATTAGCTCTCTTCAGTTTCCCTTCTTTTTTTGAATAGAAAATAGAACCATCTAATTCCTATTTGTACATTCCAGAGGCATAGCCAAGGCCATAGCTATAGCGATTTAGCTTGTTTGAATAAGAGCTGTGCAGATAACAATGTAATGTGGCCTATTACTCAATTTCATTTCTAGCTGTGTTATGGTTAATGAAGCCTATAGGCCAGGAATCCAACCACTTCAAAACAACAGCTTTAGCAACCGAGCAGATGTATTTCATGAAATGCCACTTGAAACCTGTAATGACTCTCATTGCTTCAACTGTAATTCTCTGATCATCAGGGACAATTTAAGTGAATGAAGACCCCTTATTTAAACCACTTGCATTGCGTCCTCAGTTTTCTTAGTTCTCCACCTTACTAATCTTTATGATACACTTCAGTTTCTTTAATTTTTGTAGTCTTATACTTTTTTTAAATAGTTGTGATGCTTTTAATCAAACAAAAACTTTCAAGTTCTGTTTCAAAACACTGCAGATTCAAAGTAAACTACACATATAAATATATATATATATATATATATATATATATATATATATATATATATAAACTTCAAACAGATTAGTAATTAAGGATAAAAAGATACCATTTGAGCACAGAAGCCCTAAAGTTAAAATGATGTGTTTTAGGTTAGGGAGCAGAAATGTCAGCAGTTTTCCAAACTCTTTTGTAATAGAATTGTTATTTGAAGACTAACTTACTCACATTCACCATATTTTATGAAGAAATGGGGGGAAAATCATGAACATTTAGGTTTGGCTGATATTCCACAGAATAGTTGTTTTACCCTGAAAACGCAAGCAGAAATAGAAACAGGCCTTGATGGATGTAGTCAAGAATTTTAAGATGGGAGAGGTAAGGATGTATCCCAGACTACAGTGCTGAATCCCATTTTTCAGCCTTCAGTATGATGTATGAACACCTTGTGATGCAAAAATACTAACTTAAAAGGCGCCTGTGTTTTTAAAAGGGAAAATTTCCCCCCAATGTAATCCAATAAAAGTTGAATTCCAGCTGGATATTTTTCTATTTTCTTTCCAGCTGCCATTCACTAGTATTAGACTAAACAGATAAAAGTGACTTAAAATAATTAAAAATAGACTTGCTTTAGAAAAACAATACATATAATAATAATTCGGGTATAGTCAAACCTGGCACTCCCATTCATGCCTTACTAGGGAAAAATCTGTGCTGTAGAAAAGCAGGGTTTATTCCTACATAAGCAGGAACACTGCCATTCTGTAAATGTCAATTTCTCCTTTCTTTTCCTGAGAAATTAAGAAAATAAGTTAAAAGAGAATCTTATAAAGCATTTTGAATGAGAAATATAAATTTAGCTGTAAAAGTAAAAAGACTTAAAAGGCTAAAACTATTTTGAGAAGCTCATGAACAATTTCATCTTAAATCAAGATATACATAGTCTTAATTTTATGCTATTTCTTTTCTGGGAAGAACACCAGTGTTTCCTATATTTAAAAAATAAATTTGCTACACTTCAAATTTAAATACCTGGGTCTCTTCCAAAATACTTTGGAAAAAATAACTAATTTATTATTAAATAAAATAATCAAATAATTGGGAAGGTAATTTTTTTAAAAATCTTTACTTATTTTATTCAAAAATAAAAATTATTACTTTTCAGAGCAAACTGAACATCAAAGATATTTTAATTCAGGAGATGTCTTACTCATCAATACAAATCTAAGATCAGAGCATGACACAGCAGGCACTCAAAAATTGTTATTAAATTAATAAATAAATCAGGCAAATGTTTATAAGTGTGGATATAAGTTTATTAACCTAACTTTCATAAAACTTGATATATAATTATTCCCCTGCAAAGAAAAATTTCAAATCAGTGCCCAAAAATGTATTACATCCCTCAGTCACTATGTCAATGGAATTTGGAGTTGAAAATACTCCTGCAAAATAGATTTGTGATTTGCTAAAACATATTGTTAAAAGCTTATGTTTTGCTTTTTGGTACCAACGGGGCAAAAATGTCACTAGTAGTTTTGACCTGAGTTTTATCTTCCACACCTGAATTAAATTATATTTTTCTTGGTTACAGATGAATAAACACATTTCCTTCATGGCATTGTGCCAGTAGAATAATGCACCTGGAATATGTTAATTTTCTTAATGACCTCACAGTCTGTCATAGTAAGCTAATCATATCCAGACAACAAGATTAGCATCATTTCTACATTTAGAAAAAAGCCACTTAAATGCCAGCTTAATTATTATTAAGATTCATCTCTTCATTTATTAATTTAAGGTCCAAATTTTGTATGACAGTGTTTTCTCCCAAACTTCCAAGTGTTTCTTATTTTCTGATACTATTTAATTGTTAGGTTGGTTTGACATACGCTCTCAAAACAACTTTAGAATTGTATGCCCTTATTTAAAATGCTGGATGTACTGGGGGGATTTGGGAGAAAAAGGAAAACTAAAATCTTTTTTAAAAAATTAAAAAATATAAATAAACAAAACGCTGGAGAAAAGGGCCTATGTACATGTTCAGTAATTCAAATCCACCTAATGGCACCACATATGTTTTCTGTTATGATATGGTTACGACTTTCACGCATAATATGGGGAATATATGTATTTTTTCAACTCTTTTTATCCACATCCTCTAAAGTTTATACCTCCGATGCAATCTTATACTTAGCACTATCTAAAGAGTTGAGCCAAAACAACCAATTCCCTTATTTTTGTCCCATCAAAACCAGCAGATTTTGCTTGGCAGCAGAACCCATAAATAGGTTAGAATTTGTTATACTTATATAAAGCAGTAAACAAAGTATCTACTCCCTGATTTCTTTACACCTAATGTGCTTTATATTACCATAAATATTAATATAAATATAAAATTAATAAATATATTCCTCGTGGCCATAATTATTTGATATCCATACTCAAAAAAAAAAAGAAACATAATTAAACTAGTTCAGGATTACAATTAAATAGATTTATCCATTTTGAAACCTAAGCTACACATACATGCAAATTGAATTTTATTTCAAATATTTATAAACAGTTGATAATTGCTTCAAGCTTTGAATCAGTCAGCCAAGTTAAAAGCATATTACTTAGGGGAAAAAACTGATGACAAAAGTTACAACCCACAGAGATGTCATCCCTGAAAATTTTACCATTCTTAGAAAAGTCTATTTCATTTTCACCTTGTTAAACAGATTCAATGACTTGTCACAAAAGAACGAAAGTATTACAAATACTTCTACAATGTGTACCTCTTGTATAGTTGCTAATTTTTCTACAAATGAAGTTAGTATCAAAGAGCAGAATAGCAACAACGACTCTAGAAGGAGATTGCCGTTATAAGGAACCCAAAGGAACCGACATGGAAGGATATGGCAGGATTCGGGTCATTTTGACTGATATATCCTACATTATATTGGGACCCACAATAAGCTCAAAAACTTGTTGACTGTCCTACTGGTTCACATCTTGCTTTCAGGTTATTCTCTCCTGTGATTTTGTCATATAAACGTATTAGCCTTTGAAAGAGTGACCTAGACAGAAGAATTTAGGAGAGAAATGGAACATTATCCCACATGTGCTAAAGGGATCCAATGCATGCAGTCACAGTTTTTTGAAGTGGGTATGGTTTTTGTATCTTACTCTCCCCTTATAGAGATGGGGTTTTATTAGACCTGATCAATATCTTCTTACTTACTGGATTAATAAGGCCCTGTAAGTAGTTAATAACTTTTGAGAAAGAACTTAGTGCTATTTAAAAAAAAAATGCCCACAAACATCAAGTAGATTTTTTTGAAGAGCCGTGTGTCTTGATGCAACGTACTAGGCAGTACAATTTAGTATAAGAAGCATGGGCTTTGGAGCCCTGCAGATCTCTGTTCAAATGCCAGCTCTGCCAGTTTCTAATTTCTAATTTCAGTCAAGGCATTTAACCATACTGAATTTAATTTTCTCATCGGTAAAATGAGAATTGGGTGGAAGAGAATATGAACAGCAAAATGTCTCCCTGGGAACGTGGCATCCTTTTTCCTCTGTGCTGCTGATACACTTCTTTCTGATTTTCACTGCTCCCTGGGGATGGGAACCCAGCATTGAGCCTGATCACAGGAGGTGCTCAACTGATTCCACTTCCCTTTCCTGAGAAGCTATTAAAATTAATGACTTAATTATATCACTATAGCATTACCTACTAAGAATATCAAAATACTAAATCAATCAAGAGTTAGCCAACTTGTCACAGCAAGCTGTAATGAGTTTGAAATATATTCATTTACATGAAATCATTGACTTTATAAACTGTCTTAGGGGATTTTCTTATCCCTAATTTGCCCAAGACAATTAAGTGTTTGCACAGTGATAAGTCAAGGCATCCTCTAGACTAGGGATCAGTAAACTGGCCAGATGGTCATTAATTTAGGCTTTGCTTGCCACAGGGTCTTTGTTGCAGCTACTGGACTTTGCTTTGTAGTACAAAATTGGCCATAGACAATAGGTAAACAAATGAGAATGGCTGTGTTACGATAAAAAATTATTTACAAAAATTGGTTGTGGACCTGATTTGACTCACAGGCTGTAGCCTTCCAACTCCTGTTCAGTACTGATGATCTCTCAATATCCATCAATGATCACTTACATGATTTCTTATATTCCTGATATTTCCTATCAGTCAGCCAGATGAATATGACTATATGTAGAGGTTTAGAGAATATATTAAAAGAACAATTACATATTAAAAATTAGGTATAAATTCCTATCATATTCTTCTTTTTAAAGATATTTAGTAGAAAAATATAGAAGAGTGGACCAAGAAGGGAAGATGGCTAAATTTGTAACTAATAGTGTGATTCCTAACTAGCATAAAAACCCAATATAATATATCTTCTAACTCCAAAGGCCATAGTTCAAAGCTCCAGTCAGTCAGGAGGGCATTCCAAGTAATACTGGTACACCAGTTACAAGTTATGCAAGTAGCAGTCAAGAACAACAGAAAATTCTCTCTAGGTAACTCCAGTAGCTGGAGACAACATGAAAAACCAGAACAAAATATTTTAAATTTGTCCACCCACTTGCAATATGATTAAGCCCAAGAATTATAAATTACTGTTTCTATAAATGCAAAAGAATTTTTAGACATTTGAACAAATGGAGAGAACAAAGATATTACAAAACATTTGGTGAGCCTCCTCCACAAAGCATGCTTCAAACCACAGAATTGAAAACAAAGTCAAAAAAGTAAAAGATTGTTATGTGAAGATGGTTGAATAGTTTTCCTCCATTGCACTAAAGGTCTTTCTAAAGATCAACATTAAAACAATCAACTCTTTTTCCAGTTTGTCAATAAGCTCTCTTATTACATTGTGAACTCAGAGGCATGAACAATGTATTATTCAACATCTCTGTAAGTACAATATATGAATAATAGAGATACATTGGACAAAAATAGTAGGTGCTAAGCAAATTATTGTTCAATTTCACTTAATAATCTAACTAGCCTTAATGGAAGATAGAAATCATACAATTGCTCATTATGTTATTATCACAAAATCCATTCACCTAAATAGCAGGATATTCCCTGAAAGTGTAAAACTCTATCTTCTGTCCCTCAGTGCTGTGCTGCAAAGACCAGAGCTGTTTTAAGGGGACTGTAAAGAATTCAGAGCTATGCCATTTGGCGATTCGAAGCAGGCTCCTGTCCCTCTTAATTAAACAAATCCCTCAGCATTGCATGAGCAGGCTGCTTTCCAGGATAGAAGAGATGTCACGCAGATGTTTCCAACAAAATTTCCTAAAGATTTACCTTGCTGAGAAGAAATGATTCCATTCAAAGTAAGAAGTTTGCCGATCCTGTAAGGATGAACATGAGCAGAAGGGTTGGAATTTGCCTCTTTTTAAAAGAAAACATACACGCAACATACAACCAGACACATATTCAGAATGTCCAGACGTCTTCACCATGCAGGGGAATGATTTTTAAAACTCCACAGAAATAAGAAAAGGCACTGAGAGAACGATGAGAAGGTGTGTAAATCGGAGAAGTGAGACTACACAGACCTCTCTTAGGTTGCCAACTTGATTAGCTCTTCTCTTTTACGGAAAGATGCTTTAGTCATTGACACGCCAAAAGAAGGACCCAAAACTTAGCCTGATTTCAGGTCAAAGGTGAAAGAAAGAAATGCCAAGAAGACAAATGCTTACAGAAGAGACCTGTGAAACAAAGCAGTAAAGATAGGTTTTATAGCTCTGCAGTACAGAAGATGAAATCCGGCGTGGAATAGATCCTGTCTGCTTGTGAATTTTAATGCAGATGATGGAACAAGAGGGCATACATAAAAATTAGGGAAAATCTGATTTTAAACAGATATCAGGCAGCCCTTCAGTGCAAAGAATCATAAATGAATGTATGGAATATCAGGCAGAAAAAAATCCGTTAAAAACGACAATAGCATATCATCCAAGTTAAAAGAGATTATAAAATATTATGAAGCTTCATTGGATGACTACAAGAAATTTCTTAAAACTTCATTATTAATTAATTTTTATTTTTATCACTTCAGAACAACACAACAAAGGTGTTTATTAGTAATAAATGATGATAATAAAGCCAAAATTAACATGTAGACAAGATTCTGAGTTTCTCATTTGGAGGTTGTCGCTCTACTATCTTGTCATCATAGCCTCAAATGGTGAATTTGGTGATTTCCAAGAAACAAAAGATTAGATTATTTTGAAGTCTAGAGTTCTATAACGTATCATATTTTATTTAAAGCAAAAGTAATGAAGGAGACTAGTTCCTCCGTTGCTGCTGTATTATAAGTCTAACATTGTAAGTCTCCTGAGGAATTTTTCTGTTTTACTTAATGGACACTTGAAATTGAGTAACTGAACTTTTCTTATTAGCTACTAGAAATTTAAGAGCCACATTTAGCAGCCAATCAAACAACTAAGTAACCTTTGCCATTTTATGTCATTTCCCTATATTGGTTTTACCTTATTCTTTTGCAAACATTTTTATCATATTCTAATTTACATAATGATGTAGGAATATGGATGTTACATTTTAATGATTTGGAATAATTTCTTGGAATATTAATTACTGGATCTTTCTTGTAGAACTGCACCAGAAAACATGAAAGCCCGGATCACCCCTTTACTTTATCTCAATTTCGTTCATATTGGCCTTGTACAGAACATCTAGAAAACATAATTTATTGGGTGGCCAACATTATCCTCTTGTTTCAAATGAGACTATACAAAGAGGTTCAATAAAAAGAAAAAAATAAAGCAAACATCGAATCTACAGAATGAATGTGGAAACTGAGAAGTCTGAAAAATTCCATTTTATAAAACACCCATCCATACATTCATGCTTCATGGGGATTCAGAAAACCTCCCTGCCCCGGCAGCTCCCAGCTCAATGGCTCAGCAATGGATCCTGATTTTAACACCATGGTGCTGATCCCCCAACACTTGTGAGAATCCACATTTCATGACACGTGGCTAATCCTTGAAATTGTCATAAGTATACAGGATACCATTTTGTCATGGGATAGACAGGGAGGAAAAACCTCTGGTTCCTTCCCCATAGTGCTACCATTTTTCCTTCTTTCATTTTTGTTCTCCTAGTCCCAGAAGCGCTTCTCCAAAACTCGCAATCAGAAAACTTAGCCTACGTAACCCTAGTGGTACTCAATGAATTCTCTGCTCATATAATACTTGTTTTTTGGTTATAAGTGTTTGAAGAAGGAAGGAAATGAAAAAGACACACTAGGATTTCATGGATTCTGAAACTGTCACATATAATCTCCTGCCAATATCCGTATTTCTTGTCTCTTCCCTAATAATCTTTTTTAATAGCCCAGGCATTAGCATTTCTCATTTTTGAATTTGTCCCAGAAAAATTAAAACTATGAATATAGTTTAATAGAAGGAGCATATTTACCTGCTATGTACCTTTGTACTGAACCAAAGTTTCAACAATTTTTGGTTTCTTAAATGCTTATCAAATTTCTTGCTTATTTCTTGCTTGAGAGAATGTCATTATCTATCACACAAACTTATTTTTTATAAACTTTTCAAAATAAAAATATAGCCACAGAACAGAGGAACAACAAAAAGAAGGAGGAGGGGAAATCAACTTAACAAGAGGATCACCATGTTATCAGGACAGCTTTTTCAAAATGCATGCACTTTCTTCTCTCCTCTGCTTCAAACTCTGAACTACACATTTCACATGGAATAGACCAAGAAAGGGAGAAGAGTGTTCATAGTTTTATCATCTCTTGTGAAGGTTCTAAGAAAGAATGACTAGTGTTTTAATCACTGCTCACAAGGTCATTGAGTGCACTTTATCCTTGATACTTTAGAAGCTCTAATCTGAACGTGGCTATTATTTCAATGTACCAGATGAGCAATTATTTTCTGGGAATGTAGTATGAGAGACAGAGAAATAATATCATAGGGATCAAATGAAATTAACTTAGGTTTTTCCACTGTTATGACTTGATCCATACAGAGAGAAGAATATTCTCAGCATAACCTATCCGACCATACAGTATTTCACATTACTAGACTGGTTGGTATTCTATGATAGGAAAAAAATTGTGCAGAAATTATTTTCTAGAGGTCAACAGAAAAAGAAATTTTTGCTGGAAATAAACTAGTAAGCCCTTGACTCATTGGAAACAGTTGATTTTTACACTAAAGTTTCCAATTCATAACATTCTTAATCTAACATCTGTTAATTAATTCAAAACCAAGAACTGTAACTCCACACATTATACAGCACTTCACAGTTCACAGCACACTGTAAGGCAGAGTATCTCATTTGATCCCACTAAAATCTACTTTATCACCTCAAGTTTCAGACAGGAAAAATGAAGTTCTGAGAGATTAAAGGACTTGCTGTGGTCATTCAATGACCCTGCCAGGTCTCTGGTTCTTAGTCTAGTGTCCTTTGCTCTACCTCCTGTTGAAGGTTAATGTTAATTTAATTAAGTCATTACAATTTCCACATGGTGACTCTGACAATATTCAGTTATTTCTCCAGGTTTTCTTCATCTAGACATTATCTTCCTCCTGATATCTCTTTGAAAATAAATTACTAGAAGAACTTCAAAGTCATAGTTAGGCTGTACTTCAAAACCTACCAGCAGGATGTGGGAGTCACAAAGAAGTTTCTGAGGATGGTGTGTGTTGGATTCCTGTTAGCATCAGAAAGAAATGCTGGGGCTCCTATTAACAAGGAGGAATTGACAGATGTCTTATGGTTTGCATATAAATTAGAACAAAACATGCCTGTGCTACCAAAAGGAAATTACGCTATCCTTTTTAGCATCATGTACAACTAAATATTTTCTAAATATTGTTAAGGAGCTGAAAAATAAAAAAATGACTAATGGTGTTATAGTGTACCAAACAGATTGGTAGAAGAATATCAACAATCTAGGATATGCAGATGACATCAGAAAGCAGCAGTGACTTGAAATGACTTCTGATGAGAGTGAAAAAAGAAAGTATCAAAGCAGGAATGCATTTAAACATCAAGAAGACAAAAATCATCATTGTAGAAGAATTACACAACTTTGACGTAGACACTGAAGACACTGAAATTGTTGAAGATTTTGTTTACGTTGGTTCAGTCATCAATTTAAATGGAGACTGCAGCCAAGAAATCAAGAGAAGACTCAGACTTGGAAGGGCAGCAATGAAAGGACTGGGAAAGATCATCAAGTGCAAGAAAGTGTCATTAGAAGCCAAGGCCAAGATTATTTATACCCTCGTATTCCTAATTACTATATACAAGTGGGAAAGCTGGACAGTGAAGAAGGCTGACAGGAAAAGAACTGATGCATTTGAAATACAATATTGGAGGAGAGCTCAGCAGATGCCCTGGACTGCTAGAAAGATGAGCAAATGGGTCCTACAGGAAATTAAGCCTGAACTATTGCTGGAGGCAAAAATGATAAAACTGAGGCTATCCTGCTTTGGGCACATCATGAAAAGGTAGGATTCTTTGGAAAAGACAATAATGCTGGCAAAAGTAGAAGGCAGCAGGAAAAGAGGAAGACCAAACATGAGATGGATTGACTCCATAGTGGATGCCAAAAGCATGAGCCCATAGAAGCAGAGTATGGCTGTTGTGGACATCACTCATTCACAGGGTTGCCAGACTTGATGGCGTGTAACAACGTAACAACAACAACCAAATAGAGACCCATTTGTACAGTGGATCAGATGTAACTTAGAGAGCTTGCCAGAGCCATGAAAGAGTGTATTCTCTTCGTGAGCGCCAACAATTTATTTTTATGAGCAGTAATTCACCAGAGGGTCAGGCACCATTAAAGTCAATATAAAGCTCTGGAAAGAAGCTTCTTCTCCAGCATATGCTATATGCCTCCTCAGGAATATAGTGGCAATTTAAATAAACCTGTAAAATTCAATTTCAAAACAAATTAACATAACCTCTTATAGAAAATACGAATGTTTGTGCTTACCCATTAGTACTTTAGATCAAGCTAAGGTTTCTATGTCATTTCATCTGCCCATGTACCTTGAGCTGCACAGACGATATCATCTGGCTCTGGATAAAAATGGAGAAATTAGTCATTCAGAAATTAAAATATTTTCTCAAAATTATGTTAATTAAGAATAGGATCAAATTAGAGAAAGAACTAAACTAGCCCATGCCATTACAAAATCTCACAAAGCTGTTCCTTAGTTGTGTACATTTTAAAGAAGGAAAGATGAGAGGGATGAAAGGGAGAGAGAGAGAAGAGGAGGAGGAGACGGCAGGCAGGCAGGCATCTGAAATTACAACTTGATGAGCCAAATTTCTTCTAAATATTTTCTAAGCAATTATTCAAAGAATAAAAGAGAGCTTTTAGGGGAAATAAATATAGCTCTTCAACCACCAAACAATAGTATATGTCTCCAAACCATTTGCTTATTAATAATTCAGCTTTTATCACCAAATATGCTTAATGATTTCAAGTGTAAAACTCATGAGATGTCATTTCAATTCATTCTTAGAGTGTTGTCTTGGCAGTCGGTGGAGAGAATTACAGGAATAAGTGGTCTGGCTATATATAAAACAAAGGCAGAAACATGAAAATCTCTTCTTCAAATGCTAGACTGATGAAATGATTTTAATGGCTTGCATTCTATTGTTCTTCATTCTTAAGAATGGATTATATTTCTGGAAACTGACTTGACTGATTAGGTTTCCTCCAGTCTCCTTCTGGATTTTGCTGTTGAATATGATCATTTCTATCACATGAACAGCAGGAGCCAAGCATCTGCCTCTATTGTAGCTTCCATGGTATTACTGTCGAATGTGTGAGCCAGTAGGGCCTTGCTGAATGAAGTCCACAATTCAAATCATAAAATTTTTCATACACCAGAGAACTCTTTGGAGGCAACCCAAAGGTGAAATACAATTTCTATCCTGAAGAGCTATTCTCTACAGACCCATGAGACACAAAAGAAGTAAGCTTTAAGAGCAGGGTTTCTCCAAGTGAAGTCAGTGGACCAACTGCCTTGGAATTATCGACAGTGATGAATAAAAGATGAAGATTCCTGGGCACCTCTTCAGATTTATGCAATCAATTTCTAGAGGCAAATCCCAAGGAGCATCTGCACAAGCTCACCTGGTGATGCTAAAATTTTAAAAGCCACTGTTCTTGAAGCTAAAACTGCTCTAAAAAAATTAGGTCTTAAAAAAAGTCACTATTCTATTTTTTTCTCACTATTTTAAAGTCTTGAGTCCACACAACCCTTAGCTTTCAATGATGTCCCCCTAAAGAAGATTTATGAAGCATTTTTCTGAATTGGACCAGTTTCTTATTATATGTTGTCATGTAACCCAAATGGGTAGGGTATAACAATGCTGGGAAAATGTCCCACCAGGTTGCTAAGCATAAAACTTGAATGAAATAGCTTAATTCCAGTTGCATCAAGAGAAATCATGGGATAGGACTTTTCAAAAATATGTTGCAACATAAAATAGGAATTTAGTTTAAAATTTCTGATTGACATTTCTTTCCCAAACCAGATTATAGTGCCGATGACACAGTATTGAGATGTACACACATAGCTCATGGGTAGAAGCCTATGGCTGTTTCTTTGCCATATCCACACTTGCCACATATCCTGGAACTTATTATAATTCTGTTGAAGTGGTCAGACTGTTCTTAGCGTGCTTGTTTTTTCTTGAGGAAATCTATTGCCCTTTCAACAAGGAAGCATTCGGTTACCAAGCTCTTCCTGGTTAAAAATAATTTGCAAACTCTGCCTTGTAAACACTTGCAGATATACCACAGAAGTCCCTAGAGCTACCCTGGAAGTAGACCAAATTTATCTCAAACATATCTTGCTCATGTAAAATAAATATTGAAACCATTATTCCAGAGAAACTATTTTTCTAAACCAGTTTCTTTTCAAAGTGAAAGGCAAAGGCAACGCCTCAGAGTTTGGAAAGGCAAAGGCATGTTTGGTGAAATCGCCAGTGCGGAATAGAGATTGAAGGAACAGATGCCTTCCCCTCTTCCTACTAGTATAGGCTGTGCTGCTCATCTTCACCTGTCCTTTGTAAAAGGAGAAAAATGGGGGCCAGCCTGTGGCTGAGTGGTTAAAGGTCTGCGTACTCTGCTTCAGCAACCTGTGTTCACAGGTTCAGATCCTGGGGGTGGATCTACTCCCCTCATGACCCATGCTGCAGAGGTATCCCTCCTACAAAATAGAGGGAGATTGGTGCAGATGTTAGGTCAGAGCAAATCTTCCTTACCAAAAAAAAAGAGGAGAAAATGTAACTTACTCTCATCAATTTGCCACCTACATTCAATATTTAGTCTAAAGTTGAGGTTGCAAAAATATGGTCCATGGGCCAATATATCCCAAAGATAGTTTTTGTAAACAAACTTTTATTGGAACAGCCACACCCACTTATTTGCATAGCATCTGTGACTGTTTTCCCCCTACAAAGTCAGAGTTGAGTAGTTGCAAAGAGACCCTAAGGCCCACAAAGCTAAAAATTTTTACTATCTGACCCTTTATAGATACAGTTTGCCTACCACTAATCTAGAAAATATCTATAGTTGCCTCAGTCAGGATTCTTATCCAAAAGAGGTAAGTAGAGGCAGAGGTGGTGTCCAGCATGATACAGTAGGACATTTTTATCTGAACATTGTTGCAGGAAGAACAGACAGCTTGATCATCCAAAACAATGTTTATTCTTCTTATACAAAATAATTTCTTTCAAAAGTAAGCATTCTGCTAAATTGCTGTTTTGAGAAGGAGGTCAGGAATGACCAAGATAAAATAATGCTTGTGGAAGCACTATATGCCCAAACCTTCCTCCAGATACTGCACCTGCTCTTGCTGCTGTATCTTGGTCATGATAAATATGAGAGACCTCCTCATTTCCCTACAAGAATACCACCAGTAAATTACTTGTTCTTGCTTGCCTACATTCTCTCATCCATTCACTCACCCAACAATTGTTTAATAAGCACCTATTATGTGTCAAGCCCTGTGCTAGGAGCTTAGTATAAACAGACATGGGTTGGTTCTCACAAAAAGGTTTGTCAGGTGTAAATTTTGAAGCAGGTGGTCTTAGATTTGAACTTACAAATAAAGAGAAAAAATCAAACCCATAAATGTCTTTTCTCCTAGATTAAGTATATTATTATGTTATGACCTACAATTAGGCAATGGAACTTAGCACAAAGTATCAGCTTATAATATAATAGTATAGATAGCTGTCATTATATTTTCCATCATAACTTTTCTTAAGTAGTCTAAAATATACTGTTAGTTTGTACTTTCGTTGAAAGTTTGGGAGCTCTATCAGATCTTAATGAAAAGGTGATTCAGACAAGTCAAGCTGTAAGTACAACATTGTATAACGAGCTCTAGGAGAGGGCAAATGTAGAAAAATAGGAAAGCAACAGAGTAGGGAGTTAGGGGAGAGGTGTTACCTGATAGAAGTGGTAATATTTCCTAAATATTAAATATTAAAAATATTAAATAGGAAATATTAAAAAGGAGGAAATGAAGAGTGGATGAAGAGAGGAGATTGTACATGGCCAGGTCGACCATGTAAAGAAGTTTGGTTGGTTTTTTTTGATTGAGATAAATGGGAAGCAATTAGAAGTCTTAAACAAGGAGTAGCATGATTACATTTTTCTTCATAGACTGCTCTGGCTGCACAAAAGAAAACAACTAGAGAAGAATGAAGACTGGGGGCACTAAGATCGCTTTGGAAGCTGGTATAGAAATTCAAGAAAGAGATGATGGAAGCTGATCTATGGTAATACTAGTGGAGACGAAATGAAGTAGAGAGATTCAAAAGGTATTAAAATAAACAGAACAGAAAAATCTATCCGATTTGGGGTGGAATAAAAGAAAAGAATCAATCAAGAATGACTTTTAGTTTTTTGCCTTGGGCAATTCCCTGGGTTGTGGTGGCATTTGCTATGATTGGGAACACAGAGGAGGGGCAAGTTTGAGAGAAAGATGGTAAGTTTGGTTTGGGACACTTTGAGCATCTCATCCCTGAGGACCATCCAGATAAGTTGTTGAATATGCAGTTGGGTAGGTACACTTGAGGCTAAGAAGATTGGAAATAAGGATGAGTCATCAGTGTATCAATAGTAATTGAGACAATTGGGATGGAGGAGATTACCCATGTTGCATATTTATAGTGAAAGAAGAAAGGCCCACAAACGAATCCACCAGGTAGAGGATGAGAATTCTGCAAGGAAAAAAAAAAAAAAGGCTGAGAAGGTGTGGCTAAGTAGGCAGGAGAAAACACATAGTTTTGAATCAGAGGAGTCAAAATAGTGTTTCATGAAGAAAAGAATAACCCATTATATCAGACATGTCTGAGAAAAAGATTATGATAAGACCTAAGATACATTCCTTAGATTTACTGTCATTGCCAAGTGTGGTGACAGCAGTTAGGGAAGGGGCAGAAGCCATACTGCAGAAGGTCTAACAAAAAGTCTGCAAAATGTGAGTAAAGAAAATCATAAATCCTCATTGGGAGATATTTTTTTAAAATCTTCTCTTTTTGGAAAGGCATATCATGTTTTTTGATAGGGACACCAAGAATTGTTGAAATGTAAATTCTCCCAGTTGATCTATAGATTAAATGCAATTCCAGGAAAATCCAAATAGGGCTTTTTTATGGACTATAACAAGCTCATTCTAAAATACATATCAAGTCATAAAAGCTTAGAAAGAACAAAAACACGCCTGAAAAATAAAAAGAAATGATTTTGCCTGAGAACATCAAGACCTATTATAATGTATCATAAATATGACAGATACAAGGTATAGAGATAGATACAGAATATGAGTGAGTAGAAATGGAGAGAACAGAAATAAACCCACACATATATAAATGAGTTCTAACTGAGCTGGCATTGTAGATTGGTGGGGAAAGGATTGACTACTCAGTAAAGATGCTGGGAGAGTTATTATTCATTTGAAAAACAAAGAAGAAAAAAAGAGACTCCTTACATCACACTCCACACAAATCTTAAATTCCAGATATATTAAGTACTCTGTTTTTATAAAATAATAATCTATAAACCTTTAAGTTGACAATTAGCATAGTATCTTAATGAGCTTGGGGTAGAAAAAGATTCATTAACAAGACATAAAAGATACAATCATAGAGAAAATGATCAATTCAGCTACAATAAAGTTAAGAATTTCTGTCCTTAAAAGACACCATGAAGAGAATACATGAACTGTAACCTTGAAGAAAACATTTGCAGTATCTATAAACAAGGCTTAGTATTCAAGGTATGTAAAAGTGCTTATTAATCAATAAGAAAAAGACAAACAACCCAAAGTAAAAATTGCAATAGACATAAACAGACATTTTACGCAAGAGGAAACAAATGGATCATAAACATGTGAAAACATGTTCATCCTCATTAGTAATCAGGAAATGTAATTTAAAACCACAATGAGGTAAAATTTTATGTAAAAATTTAAAAATGAGTCAATGTCAATTTTAGCAAGAATGTGGGACAAGAGGACTTGTGCACTCAGCCATTGCTGGTGTATGTGTAAATTGGTACAAACACTTTGGAAAATATTTGGCATCTAAAGTTGAACATGTGCGTATGCTGGACTCCTGTAATTCTACTCCTAAGAGAAAATCTTACATGTGTCCTGAGAGACTTGCGTAAGAACATGTGTAGCAGCATTGTTCCTAACAAGCATCTCAAATGTTATCAAAACAAATGCTCATCAAAACAAGCGCTCAACAAATGGGTTAAGTTATTGCTGTTATGTGGTTACGTGTGCCATGTGGAGTGAAAAGATAACTCATGGTACATTCATATATTGAAATTCTCTACAGCAGTGAAAATGAAAGCTATAGTACTACACAACACCAACAAAAGTGAGTATTGAATAATACCGAGCAAAAGATGTAAGGCATGGCGTATGTACAACATACGTTACAATTCCATTTTTATTAAGTGCAATACCAGAAAACTGAATGTACTATTAGAGTACATGCATGTAGTTGGACACAAAAGACAGAAAGGGAAAATAACGTGATCTGGGAGGGGTACATTTGCATAATGTTTTATTTCTTAAGTTGGATGATGGGCACATGGGTGTTTCTTTTATTTTTTATAATTTTACAGTACATATTAATTTATATACTCTTTTGTATAATATATTTTCTAAATGTTCTTAAGGAAAATATCACGTGCCCTAAAAGATACGGAATCTTTGATGAGAAAAAACATTTTAACTAATAGACTTTATCTAACCCTTTAAACATTTTAAGATTGATTGTTTTTAATCCTTCAACCTAAGATAGGAAAGTAGTAAAAAGAATTGAGCTAGAAAAAAAAATTAAATGGTCTAACAGAAAATGGTCAGGAGAGAAAAAATTACCAATAAAATGACTCTAAATGGATTACAGGAGAGGAAGGATAGAGGGGAGTTAGGAAACACTGAACAAAGTGTTAAACTGGCATACCGTTTTCTGCATGCCGCTTTATTTATGCCCCCTTCAATAATATAATGAATTAAAGATCCAAAAACCACAGATAAAGAGAAAATGGCTATTTTCTAGAAAAAGCAGAGAAAAATTAACTTGCTTCACTTTGTAAGTGTTCATGAGGGAAAAAGTTTACTGTCTGTTTTCATAAGTCATATTTCATTAGCGTGAAAAATATAGGCGAGAGGAAAAGAATATTTCAACACGAACGTACTTAAAAATTTACTCAACTCTTTACTATAGTCATATAACAAACGCATGCGAAGAGATGTGCCATAATCAAAGAGGAATTACCTATGTGGCTGTGCTCAATAATCAACCTGCGAAAGAGCCAAACTCCCAGAGGGTGTAAGAGATCTATTTAGGTGGTATTATGTATTTTATTCAGAGGAGGTAGCTGGACACTTGAAGGAACTAGAAATGAGTTTCCCTACTTTGAAACTAGTCCAAGCGACGAATGAGTCATGACCAAATATTTTTACAACCTACTAGACATTCAGTGATCTTTGAGCCACAAGCTGACAGTCTTCCATCATTCTTTGGTGAGCAGGTGTCACCACCACTAATTAGGCTTTTGCTTAAAATCGGCTCGGGGGGCCAGAAAGCAAAGACGTCTGGAGACTGAACAGCGCATTCATGGTCTGCCGTGGTCCTAGCCAGGTTGGCGCAGAGGCTCCCAGCCAAGCCTAGCTGGTAAATGTAGTATGTCCATGTCTAGTGTAATAAAGAGAGGATTTTCTCTTACAGAACTGTTGATCTGGCCCCTCTACCAGCATTCAACTGGCAGGGCCAAATTTTTTAAAAATGTAGTTTTTTGATGAACAAGTCTTTATTTGAATCAGCCATTGTGGAAATCTCAGTCCCCTAAACTTCATGACTGACATCTCACATGATACCCTGTGGTGCATTCTAGTAAAAATCTCTGTGCCCCAGATCAGAAGAATCGCAGCATAGACAGATCAGCAGGTAAATGTGCTCCATGAGAGACTGCGTTATACTATAGATGTAGTCCTAGAAATAGGCCAGAAAACAACATTCTCTAAATAATAATACTCTCCAATTATACAGAATATTACAATTTATCAAAAAATGTCACATATCACAAGAGGTGGAAAATTTTAATTTTAGAAGTAAAAAATTTCCCCAAGTTCATACAGGTCACGTAGGATTGAGTCAGGACATATTCTGAGCACAAGTTCAAGTCCAGTGTTGCATTCACTACACCACTGATGCCTAAAAATAGGAACAAGAATAATGATAGCACCTACCACTTTTAGCCAGCACCTATGAAGTGTGAGGCATTCTGTTATGCACTTTATACTTCTGTGTCTAAATTTAAAATATTGAATTACATTGAAATGCACAGCAAGAGATGCTATGTTGAATCCTTTGATTACAATTAAGACTGTTTATCAGTTTCATAAGTTTAAATGCACATGTTTTGCTCTAAGAGGAGCATAACTCTATTGATTATATATATAATTATATACAGGGAACTAGCTACAAGGACAGTATTACAAATTAAAGATTGATCATTTTATTAAACTTTAATATTTAAAACAAATGTTTATTGGCCATTATTTTTATTTCATTCTTTACCCTTAGTATTAGAAAAAGAAATTGTTTGGTTTAAAAGTGAATGTAGGCGAAACTCCCTCTAAATTAAAAGTGTTATCTGCATACCTGATCATACATCATTTTATGAAAACTATCACAATTACCCTAAAAGGTTCTACTTAACAGATATTTAGTGAAAGTCTGCTATGTTAATAAAGCCGGAGATACGCAAAAGTGAGATCAGAAAATATCTATCTTCAAAGACTTTATACTCTAGTAAGAAGAATAAGAAATACACAAGTAGAAGATAATGACAATTGACCAGAATCAAATATTTGATTTCTCTAAGTTCTTCTAAATAGAGAAGGAAATATATTTTAAATTAACATGCAATACATTAAAATCAACATTTCAGCAATGGTAATCCTCTAAATCAACTAATTGTCTTTAAAGAGGCAACTCAAAATCAATTCAGAGTGGTTTGAAATGAAATTATTTAGTCACAACATTGGTCCTTAGGAATAAAGAGAGATGAGGGACAGAGACTGTCTCTTCGTTTTCACTGACTCATTTCAGCACAAATAATTTATTGGTCCCTGTCATTGGCAGAAAATTTTTCATTTAATACACAAGCCTTCAAATGTGCACTGAAAGACAAAGCTAATAAACTAAAATTTCTAGCTTCAAGTACAATATCTAAGACGAAGAATCTCAAAATCATTAGCCCACATAAATATTCTCCTTCCTCATTTCCCATCCCAACCTCCTTCCCTCTCTATACACACACGCACTCACACACACACCCCCCACCTGAATCAGTCCTTCTGACATACAACACACACTCACACACACACACCCCACCTGAATCAGTCATTCTGACATACAACACACACTCACCCACACACACCCCACCTGAATCAGTCCTTCTGACATACAACACACACTCACACACACACCCCACCTGAATCAGTCATTCTGACATACAACACACACTCACACACACACACCCCACACCTGAATCAGTCATTCTGACATACAACACACACTCACACACCCCCCCACGCCTGAATCAGTCATTCTGACATACAACACACACTCACACACACACACCCCACACCTGAATCAGTCATTCTGACATACAACACACACTCACACACACTCCCCACACCTGAATCAGTCATTCTGACATACAACACACACTCACACACAGCCCCCACACCTGAATCAGTCATTCTGACATACAACAACCTGATTGCACATCCATTACTTTTAAGTCCACTTTTAGCTTAACTTAAACCAGAACATTGTTACTGATACATAGAATATAACTCATGGCAATTCGGCATGAATCCTTAAACGCAGCCCCATATGCTAGAGAAGCAGAAAAAATAATATGATGCAGATTTCTAACTCTCTTTTTAGCTCAGAAATCTTATCATGCAATAATTAGAGGCATACTAAAAATCCAAATAAAGAGACCGTTTGCTGTATAGATCTATAAACTGGATATAGGTGTTACAGATGCCAAAACACAGAAAGATTAGCTCTCAGCTCCATCCCCGCTGAGGAAGTTCCCTGAAGGATGAAAGAGCCCTGGAACAAAGTGAGATGCTTTAGCTGATCAAGCCCTATTTGGTCACTTTCATCTTTGCGATGCATGGAAAAGGAGCCCCTTTCCTGCCAGCTCTTGGCACTGTGACCAGGGAGAGACATAAAGGGAGGCGAGGCAAGGCCGGCACAAAAGGGTAAGTGGTTAAAGGCAGCAGCCCGTTCCAAAGAAACAAAGGTGCTGGCAGGAGATGTTAACAACGAAGACGCTTGTGCCTCCATGGTAAATAAAATGGCAATGGCCTAATAATAAACCTGAAAGACACAAGTGAGGATGGCTGCATGCAAAGTGGGGGAAAACCTTCCAATTACTGCTTTAGACAGCCCTATTAATCCTTAGGAGCACTCCCGACAAAAAGTCTATTCAATTTTCCCTCGATGTGTTCCGTCTAATGGGAGCGGTATTATGTCTGACACCGAGGGTAATTACCTCATGAGAATTTCACATACAGAGAAGTAAAGTCTTTAATTTTCTGCAGGTGTCTTGGATACATTCTGTATAATTCCTCGCCCCAAAATGAGGTGCACATTCCTCTTCGGCAGAGCTGCTTTCAGATTGGGATGGTTTGCATTTGAGGACTGAGTAACAGTCATTCATCTCAGCCGCCATGGAAAGCAGCGCATAGTATATTCTCCCTTCATCACATCACAAGTGCCATTAATACCTTCAGCAAAGCTGAAAAAATTATATATATATATATATATATATATATATATAATGTGTATATACACATACATATAAATCTTGTGACAACACTCCTCTGGGTCACAAGCATTAGCAGCAGATAAGTCGGTAGGAACCTTTCTACACACATTAGGTAGGAGAGTTCCAACAAAACCATAACCCCGCAGGGAGGCACTGAACTGTTTACTCCTGCCAGTTCAGGGAACTTGGAAACAACTGAAATTGCACAGGAAAGAGGACAAACGGAAAGGACAGTATTTAAGGCTGCTTTGGTCCCGAAGTAATTACACGTGTAGCACGTCTTGTTGATTATTCTAAAGTAAAGACTCCTTAGTCAAACACGAATGGATGACATTTTTTACTGAATTATAGCGAAGAAGTTTTATTATTTTAGCATCACCTGACAGCAGAGATATGACAAAGGGAATGTTTAATGTAATAGCTTAGTACAATATGCACCAGGGAGAAAAAAACCTTTTTTTCAAAAAAGTTGTTTTTCAACAATGGAGCAGTCAAGCGTATAGAAATAGGCTGTAATGTGGCAAATTTTACTCCACTTAATGGAGAAATGATTAAACATTACTTGGAGTTGATGACTTTACTACTGAGACATTCTTATACCGTATAAGAAAAATGTACTTTTATTTTTTCTACTAGGGAGTAAACCACACGAACAAGACCACACCATTTGGTGTAATATATGTTCTTTATGATCCTGTGCTTTCTTAAAAATCACATAATTAACTAGAAAAAAATGGCACTTAAGACATCACAGTATGGTTCATGGAAATCGAGGTGGCTGGATCCTTTTATTTCTAAGTTGTTTCCACCTCTAAAATGCAACAATTTTATATTTCAGGAGCTATGCCTCCATGGGGAAAAAAGTACCCCCTTCTACCAGCACTATCTGCTGCTCAGGGGCTCATAAACAGTCCAAGCTGAGGAGATTTCTTTCTTATCCAGGCGTCTTAAACACATTTTTGATTGTGTTCAGGTCCCAGAAAACCTAACCAAGTCTAATAAGAACTTTTTTATTATAGTTCAATTTAGGCAAAAATTATCTCCTTGAGAGCAAGTTATCTTTAATTTTCCCTTTGAAAGTAGAATGTAAAACCCTAGTAAATTATTCCTTGGAAAAACTGTCTTCTTTTCAAAAGCCAGAGGCATCCTTTCAGTAAGAGAAGACTAAGGATGTGCTCACGTTCTTCCTCCTCTCTCACCCTGAAAATCCCAGGACATGCAGCCATCAGTGCTTCTGGTAAATACAAAGGACACGCTGTTCTTGGCATCCATCACTTCCCAATAAACCCAGTAAGGCCAAGATATCCATCAAGGCTTCAAGTCTTAAACTCACTGGCATCCTTCAAAAATTCCCCAAAAGTCTCCTGACGTTAAATAGATTGTGAAAAACTAACCCAGAAATTTCCATAACTAAAACGCGTACACAATATATGCTTTAGTTAACCTACAACTCAGTAAGAAGTATAGACTTGCTAATTCCCAGTTACCCTGAATGTTCAGAGTTAATTACTAACGTTGCTGTTACTTGGAGCAAATGTCACAGGCAAAGGAGAAGAAGCTACCAGTTATCTACTGCAGCGCTCTGTTTGCAAGAAGACACAATCAAAGCACTATGCTTCTCTTTTACAGGAAGGGAGTAGGAAAACCTTGGTTACCAACTTATTTGTATAAAATGGTTCTTTATGAAATCTTTGTGTACAAGTTCCAAATTTCTCTCTATAAAATGTCATGGCCATCAAATATCGCACTGTCATATAATTCTCCTGTATATTCTTAAAGAGACATTGTCTTCCCAATTAGGTCATGTTAGTAAACACTATCTAAGACTGGTTGAACATAAATCTGAAACATAATTCAGCATAAAATATTTAAAGTAGAATAATTTTCACTAATACCCATAATGCTCACTGTTTTTTCATGAGAGGTTTTTCAAATACCCAAACCCTTGGCATTTCAGAATAGACTCAGGAAAGAACATTACTTCTTACTCAAAAATTAGTTCCAAACTAATACAGAGGATGGAACAAGAAAGCATACATGGGAAATAAAATGTGAAACAGATGGCAGGAAGCCCTATGTGAAGAATTATACATGCATAGATGATCCAGCCAAAGAAAGTTATTCGGTATAAACACTAGGTCCATTCAAGAGATAGTAAAGAAGGATGAAGTGAAATAATCTAACCAATAAGTGTGCATCACTGGGCAAAAAATATATTTAAAATGTACTATTTGTGATGTAATACATATTAAGGTATTCTGGTCCCTAGCGAGAAATGAAAACAAAACATGCATTATTCATCCTCATTTGCATTCAGTAATTCCCATAAAAATGAACTGAGTAGGACATGCATTCAAAGGCTGTGTGGACTCTGATGTGTTATAAGATAAAGCTTTATGGCAGAGCTATATCATTCGTGGGTTTATGACAACAGTATGAAAGGACGAATGAAGGTTCAGAATATAGAGTATGCTGAGTATACAGAAAAGAATGTATTTATTAATACCCATATTATTTTTCTATCTCTGAACTGATTTATTTTTAGTGCCTCTGATGTCTAATGCATTCTGAAAACTGTAGTCAATCTCCTTTATTTTTATTTCAGTCCTCCTTGTGGCAGCCATGTATGCTTTGCATTTCATAAGCACTGAAAACAATAACATGGATTAGGATCCCCAAATTGAAATTATGAAATTTCAACAGTTTACAAAAATCAGATTTAAGGGCTAATGGAAATAGATTTATGCAACACATTTTTGACATTTCCGTTTCTCATTCTTGTCAGTATAGCGCAAAGATGACTTTCACAAAATACGAGTACTGTCAGCTTTAGCCACACGTTTTAAAAATATTAAGACAAAATTAAAATAACCTCTTCCAAGCCTTGTAATTTTGATTTTGTGTTAAAAACTATATAAAGTTGAAAAGACTGGAGAATCATTATTTTCTGAAGCACTTACTATCTGCTAGCCACTGTTCTATTGACTTCACTTATAGTAGCTCATTTAATCCTCAGAATCCTCTAGAATTGCTTACTGTTACTTACCCCTATTTTATAGATGAGGAGGTTAAGCAAGCTTGCCACAGTAATACAGTCAAGTAGCAGAGCTGGAATCCAAATCCAGCTCAAAAATTCACTCACAGAACTGTTACACTGTTATTTTCTCTACCTAACACATCCATAAACATTCTACCTTAATTCCTAATATAATTTGGGAAGATATTGCTGACTGACAGTAAGGGAGCTATGTCTGTAGTTTCTTATTGGAATATTCTTTGTCTTGGTTTAGTTTATTCACCTGTTATTCTCCATTATCTAATAACAAAGAATATCTCTTTTAAAAACATTTCCCTTACTAGACCTAAATGAGTAAAATAGATCCTGATTACCCACAAAACTATTCTCTTTAAATTTATACACAGTTGACTGACTGAATGTGTGTGCGAATGTGTGTGTGGTATTTATCTCTCCAACTGGAATCAACAAGAATTTCTTTGAGACAAAATAATCTAATACTTAATTCCTACACCACAACTATACTGCAAATTTATTACATTTTACAGCAGTATCTTGCAAAGTCATCTTGTTGCCAGATATAATATTTAACTCTCTGACATCCAATTGATATTGTTTTCCTTTATATACATTTTTAAATTTTAAAATCTATATGCATTACACAATCAAAACATTAAATCAAAAGGTAGAATCACAATCAAAATATTAAATCAAAAGGTAGAAATTACAAATAAATAAAATTAAAAGTTCCAGGTATTCCAAAGGCCATTGTTTTCCAAACTTCTTCACGATTTTTCCCATATTTATATACTCATCTGCACAGTCTATGATATAAATGTTAATCACGTCTAAAAAATATCTTCACAGCAACACCTATTGGTGTCTGACCAAACAACTAGATACAGTAGCCTAGTCAAGCTGACACATAAAATTAACCACCACAGCTGTTCACATGTAAATTTCAAATTTTGGGAACTTTGAACTTCACAGAAAACCAATATTAGTGAAACTGCTCTTGCTATCCTAAATCATAAGCAGCATATCTTAAAGCTTCAATGATTCCATAAATCTGAGCATATCAAACCTTGAATAATTGTGCAAAAATGCTTTCCACATAATGAACACGATTCTACTGAGGAACAACTCTACTAATGTAAAGGAAAGACATTTAAAGCTTGAATTTGATTTTAGAGACCACACAAAATACTGCAGTGTCCTACACCAAATGCCATTTCAGCAAATGGAAAGAGAGCCTTGGCATAACATCATGGTGTTGTGACGGCTTCCTTCCAACAGACCAAGGGACAGGAAAAAACGGGAAAGTCACTACTGTACCCAGAAGCAACATATTAATGTCAAATATAAATCTGATGGTACTGCATACATTACATCAGTCATCACATTCACACCTAATTTCATTATGAAATCAAGATTGGAAACTCCTGGCATCCTGGCATGTAGTTTCAGGGCACAGTCAAAACTCATGTCACCTGAGGCACTCCAGGCAAAATTCCAGACTGCCAACAGCACTACCTAATTTGCCTATGCAGTTGCATATTTTTGCTGCAAAGATAAAGAGTGCAGTATGATATTTGCTTACATTTGCCAGATAAGTGGCTTCAAAGGGCTTGTTTTTCCAACTGTTACGCAATAAAATTCTGAGATCATCAGTTCTGCATTTGCTTTCTGGTCTGAAGGAGAAATTGACCTGGGGTTGTATTTAATTTAAGTGCTTTGCCCACAGCACTTAAGGCTGACTTGTAGTATATACACTTTTCTTAAAATGCTTTCACTAGTATATTAATCCTAAATATTACCACCTAAATTCTGAAACAATCGTAATATAATATTGATTGCCATATCTTTGCTGTTTAGTGGGTTAAATGTAAAAGATTTATGATCAACCCTTCCAATAGTTATAGATTAGACCATATCAGATTGAATAACTATCCCTTCAGTGTTATACGTGCTGGCCTTTCTCACTTACACATACATTCAGTCAGCCATGGTATCACTCAACAGAATTTAGTAAGCATTACTTTGTTCTAGGCATGAGCACACAGGACATTCATGGATAAACATGTCACTCAAGGACATGAGGCTCAAGCACTTGAGGACGCAGTCACTCAAGAAGCTGACAGTCTCCTAAGGGAGAAAGAGAATTAACAAATTAAAACGGGGCACAATAAGAGCTAGCGTTGAGTACCATGGGAGTTCGGGAAACTGCAAATCTCAGTCTGACCAGGGCTCAGGCTTAACATGGAGTGCAATAAAGCTATCTGTGAAGCAGTATAAAGATTAAAAGATTTCTGAAAGGCAAATTCTAAAGCATTATTCTGTAATGATACAAATCTATATAATAAACATAGACTGTTCTTGTTTAATCTCACCATATGATGTCATTCTGATTATAATCATTCTGATTGTAACAGATGACGTAAGTGGGGCTCAAAGACATTTATCCAGCCAACTTTTCAGAGTACTGTGGTAGATGGAATAATTGCTCCCCAAAGATATCCACATCCTAATCTGTGGAACTGGTGAATATGTCACCTCACAGGGCAAAAGGGAATTTGCAGATGTGATTCAGTTAAAGGGTTTAAATGCGGAGATTATTCTAGACTATCTCACTAAATCCAATGAGAGGGAAGCGGGAATGACAGATTCAGAGAAGGAGATGTGACAACAGAAGAAGAGTTTGGAGGGAGAGGCCCCAAGGCGAGAAATGTGGGCTTCTAGAAGCTGGAAGAGCAAGGAAATGGATTCTCCCCTAGAACCTCCAGAAGGAACACAGCCCTGCAGAATCTTGGCCTCTAGACTGTCAAATAATAAATGAGTGTTGTTTTAAGCCACTAATGTACTTGGCATTAGTATAAGTGCTTTGCATGAGTGAAATCATCTCAGCCTCACTTACCATGAGTCAGGAAGTGCTAAGGGATTTATGTTATATTTAATCCTCACAACAATCCTTATAATGTAGGTACTAGCTTTATTCCCATTTTACAAATGTGGAACCCAAGGCACAAAGAGTTAAAGTAACCTGCCTAAGGTCATACGGATAACAGAACTTCATCCTGAACTCAAGCAATCTAAGCTGTCTCTTGATTTGAAATAAGTTTTTTTCCATATTCACGCACTTAGTTAAAATCAAAAACAGTGTCTTAATCTGTGTTTCCCAAAAAAGGTAGAGCCTGATAAAAAGGTTTGTGTGGAGGTAGTTTATATTAGGTATAGATCTTAAGAAGTAGGAATAGGGGACTTGTAATAGTGAGGGAGGGAAGAAGGGGAAGCCAGTTCAGGGATACCTTACAAGCTGGTCTCACTGATAACAACTAGAGTTTCATCCCACTTGGTACCGTCTGAGAAGTGTGAAGAATGCATCTCAGAATTGTCCACTCAAGGGACAACAGAAGCAAACATTTATCCACCAGCTCACATTCCCCACTGATCAAAGGTTCCCCACTCAGTTTTAACTTCTCACACTTTCAGGGCTTCACATCCACCAGAATAGCTGAGTGGGTCCCATATCTCCCACATGGAGGCAGCTGAGAAGTTGCAGGGTGACAGATACTCAATGAGGTTCCGTCAGGTTACACCTGCCCCAGCTGGTTGCTATAGCAACCACTGGAGGAAAAAAATGTAGGCTGAAAGAATCTAACTTTGGGCAAAGAGGAATCTGACACAGGCTAGTCTTTTGACTCTAAATTCCAGATTCTTTCCATAGTATCATCATGCATCTCCTCAAGTAATCACTTATTTTTGCAGTGATACAATCTGATGTTTTGAAAGATTAGGTTTCTGTGAGAATAGTTGACCGGTAAAATGTATTCTTAACCATATAGCCCATGAAAGGTGGGTTATGCCGTTTTATATGGATTACTTTTGCCTCACTAAACATCAGTTAAATTCCTGGAAGACCCATATAATAACATATACCACTTGTTTTTTCCACAATATCCGGTTCAACAATGGACTCAATGTAGAAACTCCAAAAATATCTACTAATTAATGTTTATTTGAATTTCAACCTCTCAGATATTAGTTTTATTACTAATTACTGCAGGAATTTAAATAGCCCCACTAAGGATTTTTATAAAATACTTTATTCATGTTTTCATGCTCCTTTAAAATCTGTTTCCTTTCTTTCTTCTTCTAATTTTAATAGTTTAGTGTTTTTCATCCAAATATAGCACATAATTTGCCTTCCGTCACTAGACAATAGAATCACCAAGGACCAAGCCTGGAAAGCCTGAAAATGTTTCTTTCCAGTTGAATCACAATCCAAATTGAACAAAATAAAGCTTCAAAAACTTCCTGAGCATAATTCTATTTTTATACATTTGCCATTTTTACAGAGAACTTTTCCTCTCAGTTGGATGAAATGTACACCACAGCAGATCATCCGGATAACGAGAGCATTAGAATGTAGGAAAATGTGGTCATGTCTATTAGCTATTAATCTGATTCAATCATACAGGTATAGTGGGAACTAGTCGGTTGTGGCACATTATTATGTAATATATCTGGCTGGTAAATGAAAGACAGCCAAGTGTTTTGTACATTACCATCAAAGGAACATCACTTAGGATATAGCACTTTTTTTATTTTAACACTCTTTGTTTGTCTCCCTTTCGGGACAAAAATATTCCCACGAAGAAATATGCACACTAACATAAAGAAATACAGAAAGTAAACTTTGTTTGTTAGAAATATTCAAATTTGCTTGAGATTTTTCGATCTCTTCTTGGTTATTCCACCTATCAGAACAGTGTTTGTTTTAGGATAAAGTAAAGCAAAAACATACTACCGAGAATCACTGTCATTTGTGCCCACAAAAGTTAAAATGAAATCATATACCAAAAATTCTTATCATGTGGAAGACTAATCTGCATAATTGGCTAAAGTTACTTTAAAAATTTATTCTTGAGTATGATTTCATTTAGTGAGTAGTTGCATCAGAAATAATTTTCTATACATGTATATCATACACATGAATTATTTCTTATTTTCATTACTTTAAAATCATTTAAAGTTATTGATACAAAAGATACTCTCCTTATCTGCATTTAATAGAAATGGTTTTTAGAACATAACTGCATAAAAGCATTAAAAATTAAAGTTCATTAAGTTTTTGAAGTAATTAATACTTGGTTGGATAAGCCACATACTCAGGATTTTGGAGGCTGGAGGATTTTGTGAGGCTCATTAATCATGTTCAAGTACACCTTGAAAAAAACATCTTATGCCAATGAAAAGCACTATTCAACTATGGTAATAAATCATCAATTCACAAGGAAATGTAGAGCCTCAGGTTTTACTGGCTCATCAGAAAGACCAGCATACCATAAACACATAAACTCGGTATTTGGTGTCACTGTTTTTAAAATATCGGGAAAGGACCAAAAAAATCCTGTCTTCCAAATAAAACTAAGTTTCCAAATTTTTAAAATCATACACTCACAAGCTTCTTAAGAGCAAGCATGGACCTTTAAGGAGGGCTGTTTGGAGGCCTGACGCAATTGTGCAAATGGCAAAGGCCAGAAATTTAAAACCTATTTTTCAAAGTCAACAACCCAGGCTTTGAAGAACAATATTTTTTAGAACTAAACAAATATTTTCCATGCTTCATTAGAAGAAAAGAGGCTATCACATTGCAGCTGCAAGTTGTAATTTTACAGTAGGAAGTTTTTTATGCATACTGATGTTATGTTTCTTCCTCCACCTAAGTTCCCATATTTTCAGTGTTCCTACAGTAGGATTTCAGAAAATGGCCTCCAATTTCTGAACACACCAATGAGCGTGTACTAGAGAATAAGACTCTGCAGACTTCCTGCAATGCCAGGAACACCACAGAAAATGTGTGAAACACAACATACAGCAACTTATCCTGTACTGGCCCATCTCTGGCTGGTTGAAATTATAACATGTAATTTATCTTGCAGGAATATTTTTTCTACCATCTGTGTCAAATAATTCAATTGTCTAACAGCACTAAAAGGTATGCAAGTAATATCAGGAATGATATTAGACTCTGAAGAACCTGAGGTCTGCCGTATTGGGGAAGCAGACCAACAGAGAAGATCAAAACCCAAAGAAATGTAAAACAGAAACCTTCTTACAACATAAAGACTTAGCCATCCAACATCTCATCCAATAATTAAAATAAACAAAGTATCCATTTATCATGTTACAGTGTCTGGAATTCTCAGTGGAATAGTTTCTGACAGTGTTCTGAGAAATTTCCTTTGTTCACTCACACGAAATAATCTCAAACCAGATGTAGGACGGTCAGCCAGGTTTAGATGGAAGAAGACTTGTATTCTCATTAACCTGTTAGGTCAGTAATGCCATGTAGAACCATTTGGTTTAAGGGAATAAAGGGATATGCTCCTCCAGTTTCAAGAATTTTCTAGTACATATTACTTGTTCTTCTTACAACTTCTTTTCATTCAATACAGATATACTTTCATCATATGCTTCCTTCTAGAATCTACCAGAGTGTTCTTTGTTTTTCAAACTTTCTATTATAATTATATGTGTGCACTCGGCTGAGTGGTATGCTAAAATCCAAGGAGAAAAAAAGGTAGCGAAAAGGAAAGAAAACAGAGGACAAGGCCGGGGGTAGGAGGTAAACTCTGCTTCAATGCCAACCTCTGTGAGCTATGCCAACAGCTCAAATCATAATGTCCCAAACAGTGCTGTAAGCTAAGCTGGAACTGGCGCCTTCACTAGCTAAGGGACCCGGTAGCAAAAATCAATAAGCTTCATTTGTTAACCTCCTTTCCCTTGCATGAGGGTAGCGCAGGCTTTCACATTGATTACACTCAAGATGGGAAAGAAATAGAATGGCTGGCTGTGTCTCAGGAAATGGGGGGCAAAAGCCCAAACCTGCAATGGTCCCTGTGATAAGGATCTGATTTTAAAGGATTAAGTCCATGGTGTGTCTATGAAGTGTGCTCAAGATGAAGACTGGAGATTAAAGACCTAATTTTAGATGAAGGGTCTGAAATTTTGGTTAGGCCCAAAGAATAAACAAGGTCCAGCACCTGGAGCGAGAGCCCCTAAGGCCATTGTACGCCCAGAGAATTTTGTGGAAGGTGTCGTTCTAAAGGCAAGGAACTATTCAGATCAAATTTGAAGTTGATTTCTTACTGGGAAATAAAGAAAAAGTAAAGAAGGGCCAAAAGCAGGTTTGTGAGGTTTATCTTGAGGTTTATGACATTCAGAGCCCTGAACTTGCACAGGCATCTTCTAAAACTCTAGGAGGGAGCTGAGCAGTGTGTTCATAAGTTTCTGAAAATTTTGCCAATGAATGTAAAATTATTCTGATATCAAGAAGAAATTTAGAAAGACATGTAGGCTAGGAATATCCAAATAAGTCAAGTAAGAAAATAAACGCTCCTGATTTGGTCCTATATGAAGGATACTTTTTTAATCATCTCTAAATTTATTTAAAAACTGAGAGAACTTACATTAAAAGATTAATGGAATATTAAAAAAGCAAAAAGATTGATGATTAACACAATAGAGTGTAAAATAAAGTATTTTGACATAGAGGGTAGAATTACAAAAACAATTTAGATCATATCCAAAACAACAGTTTATTAAGAGGATGAAATAAATTTTAAATAGGAGTAAGAAATAAATTCTTGGTTTGAGTGATAATTTCAACTAATGAAGAGATAAGAATCAAATGAAAACAAAAAAACCCAGTTTTTTACTGATTTTATGCAAAATGATAACATTCAGATAATGTAAAACTCTGTAATGATGTCATCAATGACAAACTGGTTCCTGAAGATTATGAAATCAAAGAGGATTTAAGATTAGATGCCACACCAAAAAAAAGTGGTTATACTCTGAGAAAGCTTATACATAAAACTCAATGGAGGTTTTCTTCCATTTGATAGCAATCTGAAAAATTGTCAAAAGATTACCAATAATGAGTTGTAAAGATGAAAGAGACTTTCCTAACAATAATATAATATATATACATACAGATATATATATATGATCAACCATGCTAGAGGAAAGATCGAATTACACTTCTGTTTTCCTCTTTGAAAAATATTACAAAATTGTTTTCATATGAAAAATGATTAGTGTATGCAAGCAAAAGACGTGAAAAAACTGTATTATAGAGATATGAATAGGCAGTTAATTAAAATATATTTATGAATTTTGTGATTATTGTACTACTTGTCAGTTTTCTCACGTTAGTAATTTTTGTGATTTTTTAAAAATTCTAAATAATCTCTTTAAACCTAATTCTTTATTTGTAATTTGATATTCCTTTTCTTAGAGATAATTCCCTAACTTGTGTAAGTTTCAGGCTGTACAGATCCTGAAACCATTCCTATCTTGAAATCAAACATCCATTAGCAACTTGAAAGGAATAGAAAATGGCACGGCCACCAGGAGGAAGCAGCCAGCAAAGGGCACAAGAGTTACCAGGCTTAACCAATGACTGATGCTTAGGATCATGGAAAGCTGCAGTATGGCTCAGGAACTAGGATGCCTTCCTGGTTGTCAGACTGGCCCTTAACTGGGGGAGAGAATGCAGAATTCTGTTGTATAAAAAGGTGCTAAGGTCATCCTAGGCAAAAGATGTCCCATTTTCAGATTAGGAAGATTAATTCCAAACCCCACCAGATGGCTCCAGATGAGACTCTTAGTTCTGTAGAAGCCGTCTTCGTATCAACAGGATTATGAGTAGCAGTTGATTGGTTAGTAAGAAAAAATAAAATATGGTCGTGATGCATAAAGATGAGACACTTTTTCAACACTTCATTTTAACTTAAAATGTCTCAGCGAACAGGTCTTGACCAGTTGTTTGACGTAGGGTCAAAGGATTGCCTCCGAGTATAAGTCACTGATTGGTATACCACATTTTTTTTAAAAAACATACCCATAACACTGAGTTTATAACTGTCAGTTTCATTTTCTAAGTAAAATTAAAACTCAAAGATTCTTATAAAGTAATTTGCTTGTAGACTCCTATATTTCTATGACATTTTCCAACCATTTATGTTAGTGTATTCCATATGAAATTGTCCATTTTTAAACATTTATGGTCTATAAAAATGGTCAATTCACAAAGTTCATTTGTGACCTACAAAAACAGCAATTTTTATATACTTTGCATCTAATTTGATTTTTAACGACTGAATTTTTGAATCTTTAAAACACAATCAATTTACTTTCCATAGAAAAAAGTATGTCTTTCTGAATATATCTTACATAGATTTAAATAATGCTTAACTAAACAAATATATTAGTGATAAGTAAAACCTCTATAAACCAGATTAATGGAGTCTGTAATATGCTGCTCAGATCCCCCTTTAGGACTAAAGGGTTTATTCCCCCAGTTGCTGGGAGTTGCTGGCCTCAACTGCCAAGCTCTCCTTGGGAATTACCTCTGCCGAAGAGAAAGTCACTTCCTGTGGCAGCTCATAGTCAATGACTGGTCAACATGAGGGGAATAAGGTCCAGCCCCTTGGCCTCCCACTTGATACATCTCTAAATGGCCATCTCTGATTGAGAGATTTTTGTATAGATGGATCAAACTTTTTCTTTTCTTTCTTTCTTTCTTTCTTTTTTATTTTTCTTGGTGAGGAAGATTGGCATGGAGCTAACATCTGTTGCCAATCTTCCTTCTTTTTTTTTCTCCCCAAAGCCCCAGTACACAGTTGTATATCCTAGTTGTAAGTCACTCTAGTTCCTCTACATGGGATGCCACCTCACCATAGCTTGATGAACTGTACTAGGTCTGTACCCAGGGAACTCCCAGCCATGGAAGCAGAGCACACGAACTTAACCACCTGGCCATGGGGCCAGCCCCAGACCCAGACTTTTTGAGACTGTGTTGCAGCCCAACTTCTCCTCTGCCTAAGCCTGTTTCTTTCCCTCACCTTCTCAGGTATTGATTCAAGAGTACTTCTTATATAAATTCTAGTAGCTCAATCTCCATCTCTGCTTTCCAGAGAACTTAACTGTGAATAAAATAGCTGATTCTTTATTGTAAGTATAAAACTTAGAAATTTATAGGAGCAAAGGTGCATGAGAACATCACAGAGGAGCCAGCTTGCAGGAGCCTTGCAAGTGCTGTAGGCTATAATCAGTATGTTTTACAGAGAACATTAATGAGATGACAGGTCGGTTAAGAGGTCAGCAAAGAGATCTACTACACTCTGCCAAGCTTGATCAAGATTGTCTCCAGTACCAGAGGAGAAGGAACTTGAATGGCAAATGTTTTCTACTTATAGTTCATCCTGGGTAGAGAAGACAGAAACTGGCAATTTCATCTGAACACAAAGGTCAGATCATGGAATCAATTAAATTGACTCCCTCAGTAAGTGAGTGGGATAATCCACACAGTAATCTAATTCACCTTTGAGGTGTGTCCATTATGTGAGCAGGAAACTCCCAAGTGGCCCAAGGACAGCCCATCTCATTCTGATGGGAATCTCACCATAAACTGTGTGAGCAAAGAACGTTTCAGATTTATTACATCCTTGACTCTTTTATTTTCCATAGTCCTTCTCCTTATAAGTAAGGAATTGAAAAGATAAGACATATATTACAGTGGAAAACAACTGTGATTCAAAAAACTGAGGAAGTTCAAGCCATTTATATTCAAGAAGAAATCTACATAATTTTCATGAGTAATCCATTTAATTACGTATGTACTAAGTCCTCTTCAAAAGAAGAAATCAGGGTTAAGGCACAGTTTTGCGATTTCCGCATAGTTCTAGTTCCACAGTCTTTGAAGAAATAGCATAACAATCCCAAAAGAATATTTCAGCTGTCTACTTGAGTGGGAGACAAAAACATATCTCACCGCTGAAACCTCGTCTTACGACTGACGTTGTGGAATGAACAAATCAGTTCAATATACATTTTACTATAGGATCAAAGTTGGAAGTCACTGGCAACCCAATTCTCAAATCAGTCTTTTCTATTTTTGGCAGCACATAGCTACATCTCTTGAGTGCATCTCTTCAGGTGTAAGCACATCATAATCTAGAAATATGTCTGAATCTCTATTCTCTTCTCTAAGTTGAAAATAAATGCCAGAAACCAAATGAATATCCCCACAGCGTTACATCATATCTTGACTTTGGCGCAGACTGAAGGCATTACCATCATTCTCTGCGTTTATCAAATTAAAGCAAGAGTCCTAAGGAAACCAGATAATCACCACATATCTTCATTTAGTTGAACAAGACAGCCTACAGAAGCAAAATAAGGAGACGCATAAGGACTAGCATGCATTTTGGAAAGAAATTCCCAGAGGGTTCAGCTAATTCCTGCTTTAAAACAACTGCCTATATTCAGATGCCAATGGAAAGATGAAACCAGTGGCTATGGCCATCTTATTTAGCACCAGACAATGTGTTTGCAGTGGCTACACGTGCAGCAGGGCACCAAGCATCCCACCTAGCTTTCTGTAGAAGTTGATGGTTTGAGGGAATGCAGCTGCTTCCAGGGGAAAAAAAACCGCAGATTAAAATTTCAGAATGTTTTTCCTTTGGGTTATTTTGTACTTGTGAATGGGAAGCTCACGCTC
The DNA here is from genome assembly GCF_037783145.1 of Equus przewalskii. NCBI lineage: Eukaryota > Metazoa > Chordata > Mammalia > Perissodactyla > Equidae > Equus > Equus przewalskii. Next base: position 101,688,511 of record NC_091832.1, on the reverse strand, counting down.
TTATGCTTTCTTTCTACACACTCACACACATACACACACACACACGTATACACACTTCATACTCATGCAATCATTACCAAAATATAATGACTGTGGTTTCTGAAAGTCAGATGTTGTCTTGACCCGTGATTACTTCAGATGACTAAAATAAATTCAGACAAACACTTTACACTATAAAAGGAAAAAAAAAGATTTTAATGTGTTTCTCCACCATGCACAAGCAAAGGGTATGTATGGAATATGCACAGGTCAGGGGAGAATGTTTTCCACATAGTAGCTTTTAATTCCCACTTAATTTCAAAATAAGAATGAGACTTTCTTATGTAGAAAAGTGGGAGAAGGACATCTGAAGCAGATGGAACAGGGAATGCAATTCATAGAAATACAAAAGAGCTAATGGACAATTAGGGAACAGCACATCAGCACCCCCAAAGGCTATGGCTCTGATGCAGTGGACACACGCATAGTCCACAACACAGGTGCCCCTGCCTTTGGCATGTACCCCTGGAAATGCCCAGGCTAACTTTCCACCAAGGCCAATCTATCATGTATAGCAGATCAAATCTGATGCAGAACCCCAAAGACACATTCGCAGAAGGAAGTTTAAAGTAACATATATCAAGCATTCTAAATTAATAAGAAATATAGGCTGAAACAAACTGGAACGTATTTTGTGTTTTCCAATTTGCAATTCTGCAACAAAACCCTGCTTTGTCATAGCCTGATGTCTTTCTGCAACCTGTTCCCCTGGGGAGGTGTTCCTTTCCATGCTCCTACCCAGACAGGTCCTTGTGTGCCTAGCTCAAAAGCTTACCTGCTCTGTAAAACCTTTCTCCACTGCTACTCTTTAATCTTCAAGCAAGCTAGACATATCATTTTGTACGTTTAGTGTAATTTATAATAATGGTCTTCGATTTTCCCTCGTCCAGCCCTTTCTTTCCTGCCCACTCTGGACCATGAGATCTTAAAGGGCAGAGAGTGAGATTTACTCTTTTTCCAATCCTGGTAGGTGGTACAGAACCTGACTGACAGTAGGTTCCCAGTAGATGTAGGACAGATGAGTGTTTTCTAGACTCATGCCCGCTGTTCTTGATTTCTTTTATTTCAATTTAGGAAAACAAGTATCTTGCTTGGTAATGATGATGATACTTGCTGACATGTAGCACCTCACACTCTGCTCCAACAAAGGTTGATTTATAAGAGACTGGGCTTGACTGTCTAGTGCCCAGCTGGCAGAGCCTCTGAAATTTCCCCACAAGGAGTGCCCCTGGAAGCACATTTGTGCTCTGTGGACACAGAGTCAGATTTGGCTCTCACCTCTAATTCTTACCATCCTTCTGGAAGACAGAAGGGATTTGTGGCCTTAATTTCACCATATATTACTTCAGAAAATATATTTATAGCCTAAACGATCCCTATAATCTCCTCAAAGGGGCATACAAACCCACACACACACGGAGGAAAAAACTCTTTGTCCTTTATTTAAAGAGCAAACTACTTCAACAGTAATCCTGCCCCAGAACACAAGTTTGGCGCCATAAATAAGCATCTGAGTGAGAAAGAGTCTTTTCCTTCTCTGTTAGGAAATCTGTCCCTACAGCGTGAAGAGAAATAATAAGTTCAGGGATGGTTTCCTTTATGTTATATACTTCCTGGCAGTTCTATATGTTCCTTTCTTTAGCTTTATAATACCTATATAATTTCACCTTCATTCATTCATGCCATAATTTAACTTTAACAAAAAACTAATAGAAAGAAATGGTGACTAAAAGGAATTCTATAAATAAGTCACCGGGAAGTAATGTACAGTATGGTGACTATAGTCAGTAATACTGTATTGCATATTTTAAAGTTGTTAAGAGAGTAGATCTTAAAGTTCTCATCACAAGAAAAGAACATTTTTTGTAACTCTCATGGTGATGAAAATTAGTCTGATAGTGGTGATAATTTCTCAATGTATACAAATATAGAATCATTATGTTGTACATCTGAAACTGATATAATGTTATATATCGACTATATTTCAAAAAAAAAGAAATTCTAACCAAACTACCTGACCTACTGGCCTTTATTTATATTTCCACTAGCACCACATTCACACTAATTTGACAAATTTCCAGCAATCTTCTGTTTAAACTTTAACTACAATACCCTACTATGCTTACTTAGAGTCAACTTCTCTATCCAACCCAAATTCATCCCTGAGTTTTGCGCGGTGAGTATTAAGATCTCAGATAACAAGCTTGTCAGAAACATTCTCAGAGTCTCTGGTCCCTGAGTTTGGACAGTGAGGGACACTGTACACAAGAAAGGGTGAGCGTGCAGAGAAAACCCAATGGCAGTGGAAAAGGCAGGACAGAATAGTGCTTGAGAGCACAGACTCCAGAGCCACTGTGCCAAGGTCCAAATTCTATAACTGTAGGCAAGTTACTTAACATTCAGTTTCCTTATCTATAAAATGGTGATAACAATAATACTTACTTCATAGGGTTATTGCAAGGATTAAATAAGAGTATACATATTTAAAATATTTAGACTGCTACTGGACACAAGGTAAGCTCTAAGTATTTACTGTTATCAATATTATTTTTACCAATGGTATATCCCATCAAAAAATATGTGAATAAGTATCAGTCCTCTGAGTTAAAAATTATTTTAACTGAAATGCCTTGATTGACCATTCTGTGATCAATGGCATCACTGAAGAGTCAACTAATCAAAAGCAGGCCGTGTAGTTTGCTTTATCTTTAGGGCAAGGTGCCATGAGTTTTAAAGCTAGAAGAAAAATAATCATGGATAGATGGATATCTCAAATAAACTTATCCTTCTCAGTTTCATAATTCTTAAACTGCAATTAGTCCCTCTAACAATCACAGATTATACATCTGCTATTATATCAAGAGCTATGAATAAAGAGCAATGCAGTAAAATACATGGTCACTTTCCTCAACAAATTTTGATGAGAGAAAACCCAGCTCATATGAAGAAACTGGTAATTAAGTGATAAACACTAACTCTAAATGCAATGGGAATTCTGAAAGAAAGAATGATCAATCTGGAAGGAAAGACTCTAAGGACAATGGAAGGAGGCCCGGGTTATGCTTTGAAAGGTAGAGAAAGTTTAAATAAGAAAGGAAGAGGGAGCAGGCCTCCCAGGCAGACAGCTTGGGCAATAAGTAAACACACACACACATATATTCTTATTGGCTAGGAATGAGTGACAAAGTTAAAGTGACATTGAGGGGACTGGTGGTGTGAGTGTACACCCAGACCCTATGATTGAGGTTAGATTTTATGTTCCTCATGTTTCCCTTCAAAATGTAAATGTGTTTCTCACTTTATATGAAAGGGAATGAGATGCTTTGATAGATGACACTCTTAAAGACATGTCAAGGCTTCATGGAACAACCTCAAATACCATCCAGTTCTCTTGATATCTTGTGCCCTGGTTTCTTTTCTCCCTTCATGTTCAATTACTATGGACATTTGCATGAAAAGGGGATCTTTGTTTCTCAGAGTTCATCTGCTCCAGTAGCCATTTACTCTTCACTTCATTGTCACTCATCTCCTCAGCAAAGAGAGGGTGAGGACTCAAAGTAGAGAATAGGGGCAGGAACAGACATACTCCCAAGGACCAGAGACTGTTGTCATGTAAATCAGCTCAGAAATAAAAGGGAAGAGAAGTACAGAGAATGGGTTTTAGAAGCAACTAAATAAAATGGTTTCCATGGGGGCAACAGTGGCTCTTTAATATTTATCAGTGTCACTGAGTCCTTTTTGCAACAGTAATTCATCATCATAAAGCCTATTTCCACATAGCTTCTTGGGCATTGCATCATAGTGAGGGTACTCTCTTAAAAGAAGCCACTACTAATGTCTGTGCTGGTTTCAAAATGCTAGATTCATGCTAGTGGAGAAGATGAGCAAAACAAAAGAGAATAGATGCAAACAGAAACATCATATTTTTCAGAAGGAAAACTTACTTTGAGCTGTGGATCATAATATGGACTTTCAATCTTTAAAACAGAAAGTTACTATCACACTAATCCTATATGTCATGGATTTATGGGAAATCATATGAGTATGGACAAAATGGCAAACAATGAAATTTGATGCATTTCACCAAAATTCTCTTTGCATAACATAAATTTCATTATACTGAAATGTGCAGCAAGGAAACATGCACAACAGACTGTGAGAAAACATTCGCTATCTGTTTTCAAAGTGTTTAATGTGTTATGGTTAAGAAAAAAGAGTCTTAAAACGTTGCTGTCAGCAGCTCCTCGTTCGACTGACAGATTCCTTAGCAAAGGCTAACGGGGTGAGTAACCCTGGAAGCAGTTCATGCATGCATGCAGCATCAGTTTTAAGTGAGCTCTGGGTAAATTTCACCCGATGAACTCCTTCTAATGGTAAACAACTTCACCATTGTATAGTAAAAGAACCACTATGGAAACCTAAGAACTATTGATGGGACAAAGGAAGCTGAGAGGACAAGAGTAAGCGCTTGAAAGTTATATAAGGCAACCTTTGCTTCAGAAATCAGTTCAACTTCTCTCTGAGTGGAAGAATCTAGACAAGATGGAAAACAAAGGCCATTATCTTACCTTTTGAGTCAGTGAGAGAACGAGAAGAAGAAACTGAAAGCCAAGAAAAGTTTTTGTTTCCTGTTGTTTTGGTTCCCTCCTCCCCCACCCACCATTGTATAGAATTGCAGTGTCTGATGGCATTCATTAGGGAGATGTAGCTTGAAATGGGTGTGCCCCAACCTGCCACATCCCAGGGTCACCTTGAAGACAAAGAACAGTCAAATCTGCAGGGAGCCCTTACTGGACTCTCTCTCAACTACTGTAAATTTATGCTGAGAGCCTCATAATTAGAGAATGGTAATTTTTAAAAAGTAGAGCAATGCCAGATTCATTTGGAACCTAGAATAATTTGTTTCTGTATCATCTTGCTTTATATAAGGTCTTCCATCATTTATTTAGACCTCATAATCAAAAGACAATTGTATTTTTTGCCTCAAATCCAAAGAAATGAAACTGAATGCATTATTTTCTTTCAACAAATTTGTGTCTCTCCCATGTTCTCTTGCTAAAGAATTGTTACCTTCATCTGCCCAGGTACCCAGACCAGAAATCCTGGGAGTCATCCCTGAGTGTTCCCTCATACCCAATCAGTTACTAGTTCTTATTCATTCTACTGCTTTAGAATCTCTTTCATAATTAGCCCCCCTGCTTCTGCCCTAGTTAAGGTCTTTATAGCTCATCTACACTATTGAAGTAATGCACTAACTTACCTTTCCTCCCCCAGATTTCCTCCTATTTAATAATCGTGCACACCGCTACCAAGGTACTCATTTGAAAATTCCCACAGTTGCTTCTCCCTACCTTTAGTACAAAATGCAAAATCATCCTGATTTGGTCTTTATCTGACAGTCCATGCTCATATCTTACTCACATACAGCTTCTCTGCAACAGCCATGCTAATCTACTACTTGTTCCCTGAACGTGGCTTGCTCTCTCTTGTCTCTTCGTACTTGCACAATTGGTCCCCTGTCCTCTCCTTGGCCCACCCTATGTGCCCTTCAAGTCAGGTGAAGCACGTTCTCTTCTATGATTTCTTTCCTGATGCAGAGTCAGGACTCTCTCTTTCATCATCTCATAATATCTTTGTGTCTGGCCCTTCACACAGCTAAAAACAGAAACTCACTAAGGCTACAAACAAATGGGCATTTATTTTAGGGGTTGGAGTACAAATGAGGGAGCAAGACCCCAGAGGAATGCTAGAATACTCCCCCAGCCAAGCCTCAAGGAGATGGAGCATGGTTCAGGAAATAGAACAGCATCCAGCACCCGGGGAAGTTCTCCTGCCTTATCTCATCATCCTCAGAAGCAAGAATATGTTAAGCCTTTTCTCCTGCCCTGTCATTAGTATACCACAGTATCTTCCAGCTTCTGTTCCCATTATCAACTGCCTGACTTTCTCTATATATTGAGTTCAAACTATTTGGAAGAGGATCAAAGCAATTAGGCACCATGATCACTACTGAGGTATTCTTTTCTACCACCCTGATACTGTCCAGCTTGCAGATGTGCCATGTAGGGGCAGGTCAAGTGAGCTGTGGCCAGAGTGGCAAGTCCACTGGGCAGCAGTATGGTGATCCATGGTGAAGAAATCTCAAAAAGGAGCTGTGGAGTGTCGGCATTCTCAGACTTCTCACATCCAATATAACCTTGTCTATAACTTACAAGGAACTTATCACATTGTCATACTTACTTGCTTGATTGCATGACTATCTTCCAAAAAGACTGTGAGCTCTTTATGAAAACTTTTATCCCCTGAGCTCCAAATCCACTGTAAGAATATAGTAGGTATGCAATAAATATTTGCTGAATAAATGAATGAGTTAAGAGTACACACACATGGGTTCGATAATTTTATTTTGGCATCAAAAAGTTATTTTATTAACAAAGTTCTTATAAGTATCTTGTTTTTATATCCCTTTTACCCGAAGCATGTTATCCAAATCTCTACTCTAAGTCTCCTGGAGAATTACTGAGTGGAAATTCCCTCAAATCATAGCACCAAAACCTCCCACCAAAAATAGCAGCTCTGGTATGCCTGGAAGATCACGAAATCGTAGCATATCAGGGCTGGAAGGGATCTGAGAACCATGTTCTCGACCCCCTGCCCATTAGGATACATACAACAGCTGCTCTTTACATGAGTTACACACTTCTCCATAGGTAAAGGGGACCACGTGATGAGCTCTGTTCAGTTGTATGCACAATGCAAGTCCACTTCTTTCTTTCCCATGGATCCATTCCTCAGTTGAGACACTTGATAACATGTTGAGATAAGGAAACCTAAGCCTTTAGAAGATAAATTGCTTGTTCAAGGTCACACAGTTCTAATGGCAAAGCCTGATTCCAGGCCTCCTCATCAGTGCAATGTTCTTTTCTAGTTCTCTGTTTTGCATTCCTCAGTCCCAAAGGTCCAAACTAATATTTTAACCTCAATGTTCACCTTAACCATTTGCTACCAGAGGCAAGAGTGAACATAAGTCCATATAAATAGAGAATTCAGCGAACTGTATTTAAGAGAAAATACCCATTTGCATATAATGTACAGGTAAGGACAAGAGCAGAGACACAGGGAAAACAGTAACTCTAAGAAATTCTTCTGTAATTCAATGAATTGGTCGTTTAGTAAATTGACTTTTGGCATATTGGCTTTTAGCATATTCACCTACAACGAATTCTTAAGTACATAGCTGTACAAACACACATAGTTGTGGGCTGACTCAGAAGTCTCATATAAGCCATTATATATGAAGAGTCACATAAAATAGCACGATATAAAGTACAATAATAGTTCTTTCCCAAACTGGTTAATGTTCAGTTGTTTTGTAATTTAAAAAATATCAGATACTCAATTGATTTAAGCCCATTGTTTTCCAGGCTTTTAAGTTACAAATTAGCAAGTTTCTGCTATACTGTTCATACATTTAGCATATCTGTGGTAATTGAGAACAGAATTTGGAGGCTTACTAATAGCAAGCACATGAAAGGGAAGATGAAATGCTGATTACGTTCATGGATTAAAACAAGAATCTGTGGTGTGCGAAGTGTTTGGTATTTAAACTAAGACTTGATGAAGATCAACATCAAAAGAAAATTTAAATTAATTACTATGGATAATATGTTTGCAGATCCAGAGTAGGAGAACAAGGAAATGCAACTGAGAAGTAAAAATGACCAAAATATTGGCCTACACTCCATTTAAAATGCATACTGCATTTTCCCCTAATCTTACAGTTATTAATGCTTTCTTAAATTGCCAAGCTAATAGCCACATTTACACTACTTTTCACTACATGAGTTCACATATATGTTAATTATAAATATACATAAATGCAAAGAAAATAAATCAAGAAAAAAGGAAAAAGAAATCCCAGACTCTTTCCCATTTACTCTTACTTACAAAATTTTGGGAAATGCAGTCGTATCCAAACCTCCCTCGTTTCTGCAGGAAAATACAGCAATAGGGAGCAGAGAAGGGGATTCAGTGAAAACCAACCTGGGCATTTTCACTATTTCCACTTCATTCTTTCACATCAGACTATCACTCTCAAAACTCTTTGCTTTTTGATTGTTGTTGTTATTATTGTCCTTTCCCTTCAAAATGGTCATTTCTAAGACCCAGCTCCTATTTTTCTGCTCTCCAACCCACTGACTTATTTCTCTCTCAAGAGAATCCAGAGGAATTCCTTCATACCAGGAAACACTAGGCCTCACCCACACTCCTCCCCAAGCTAAAGGTGGGATTTTCTCCAACTTGTCCTGGGACTGTCATATGATTTCTGGACCCTGCATCTGACTTCTCAGAAGGAGCCACTTACCCTCTATCCCCCAAGATGAAATGACCCACAAACTATGCCAAGGGTTTCTAGATAAAATGTAGGTTTCCATTAAATCTGAATTTCAGATAAATAATGAATACTCTTTAATATAGGTTTGTTCCATACAATGTTTAGTACATACTTACATATTTTTTAAATACCCGTTATCTGTAATTTAAATTTAACTGAGAAACCTGTATTTTTATTTGGTAAACCCAGCAATCCTGACTTGTAGCCCTCTCTGCTTTTGAAAGCTTCTATTTCATCTCCTCCTCTAGGTTTTCCTCACTCTTGAGCCCTATGTTCCTTATTGTTTTCTCTTTCTTTGGAGGGATTTCCTATGGCAGACACAAATGTATATGCATGAGGAAATATGAGCATACACATGTAGTCAGAAAAGTTTGATTTCAATAACCCCAGTAACATACGGCTGAAGGATAAGGCCACTGCCAAGATTCCCTCAAGGATTTTCTGATAATTTTCCATGTCATACAAAAGAAATTCTTCCAAAATGGTCTTTCATTCTCTAATTTATGCCACCACAGCTCTTGAGAAGATAATGCTAGGGAGAAGGCCTTCTTCTCTGAATTGGTAGCCAGATCCAAACATACGTTGTCAACTAGTAAATAGAAAATTGTAAATAGAAATTGCCCAGATTTTGACTTGGTATAGAAAAGTCCCAAACTAAATACTCTATTATAACATTTTAACCTTCTAAAACTGTCCACAGTTTGTCAACACTTTAAGTGTAGGAAAGAAGAAAAGCCAGTAACTCCTGTCTCTCTCAATCATCTTTATTTTTCACTTTTGCTTTCTCCATTTGTATTGAAGCTAAAAAAACAGAGAGGCGCCAGAAAGAAAATGCTGTGTCATGTACACACACACACAATCAACTCTAAAAAAAAACATATTGGAAAGTATACATTGAAATGTCAGTCATCCAAACTAGTCAGTAAATTGTGGATTCTCCTAGTCAGTATGTGGATCAAAATGATTTCTTAAAAAACAAACTCTCTTTATCAGTTATCCTGATGACATAGCCTGAAAGACAGAAGCCAAAATGGCCTAAAATAATGCCTGCTTTCTTCTGTCTCTCTTCTAAAGACCTAAGATGCTCCAAGATGATGGCTCCTGTGCTGGAAGCTGCTTCTATTGTTGAGTTTCCTATGGCCAGAATTACAGGAAAGTTATTAAGAAAAAGAAGGAAAGGTGGCTGTTTTTTTAATTTTCCCCTAATGTGTAAAGAGGACACACTTGCAATGTGTCCCAGAAAGTGACGTCCTTTAAGACTCTGGGACATACATTTATAGGATTTAATCTAATTCTTGTTATGAGAGTAGTGACTTAAGAGAACACTATTCAAATATGTAGACAATATAAACATCAGGCCACAAACTCAAGCATGTGAGAGATAATCAACACTTCTATAAAGCAAATTTAACTTAACATTTCAAGCTGTCATCCCTATGAGCCAGCAGGAAACTTATGGCCAGCCATTAAAAGAGTTCCATGGTTCATGCCAAAGTTTAGACATGCTATAGGCAGCACCAAGGGGCAGGGGAACTGTGGTTACCTATAGTATCTATTAAATGAATTAGTGGGTCTGGTGCTACAGGTTAGTCCTGAGATGCCTACTGACCCTCTCTGCTTGGCCTCTTCATGTTCAGCAGCCCTCTGACGATTTCTGCCATGCTTGGAAAGCTTTTGCAAGGTTGCCTATTGTCCCGCCAACCTAGATGTCCCACGAAGGCTCTACTCCCTAAGATCTGGTCAATATGCTGCCAACAATCAGAGGAGGTCCACTGTGCTCTTGGGGTCATTTACCGTTCCCCTCCGCTTCTCTAAGGAAATAGTAAAGCTATATCAGAGGGAAGTCCTTTTCACCTCATGATTCTTTAAGATAATTATTTTATAGCCAGTAATTACCATCCATTAAGCCCTTCAGGTTTGCAGACCGTTTCTATTGTTTGCCCTGCGACGCCTCCCTGAGGTTAGATTACACAACCACTGTCGATGGAAAGGAGTAGCTAATGGGATGAAGGGAGGAAATGCAGGGGAAAAAACTCACACACTAATTATCTTGAAATATCACAGAGTCCAATATCTAAGCTCAAGCTCAACTAAAAGTCCCTGCTTTTAAAAGAGAGAAAACAAACCATTTATGTTCTAAAGTCAAGGCTTTAGTTTCTATGTTTTATTTGACCTTGAAACAGTCTACTGCAGAGAATATTTTCAGAGTCCGTGCTTGACCAGAAGACAAGTTTCAGGAATACACAAGAATAGGATGTCTATATTCTCTTCAGAATGTGGTGATATTGATATATAAAAGACAAATATACCAAAATATAATCTTAAATAAATAATCAAAATTAAATGTAGTCCTTCCTGTTGTTACAGGTACTGACAAGTAGAATTGGCATATTCTTTTCTGTTAAGGATGAAAATGATGGTCAATATGAAAGCAGCACCTCATTCTTTACATTCTGGCAGATTTACAAACCAATAAATATCGCAGCAATGTTCTTTTTAGTGCACATGTACTGGTGAATTTTTATTCCAGGAGATGTATCTCTTTTGAATCTAACATGAAAATTGTTCAAGCAAATCAAGTTGGGCAGGATGAAGCTGAAGATTTTTGAAGTGTGAGGCCTTTTACACTTATTTAAAAACAGAGAAGGGGACCCCACTTTATAAATAGCTTTATTTTGGCTATTCATGATAGAACAGCTTTCTAAAAAGTAGTTTGAGGGGACACATTCACAGAGGGAGGAATGCAACTGAGTAGTCTTGTTCTGAGTGTACAGGTTGCCAGCAGGGACACAGAAGGCTTCCGACTGGAGCTGAAGGACCACCTAGTGTAATATACACATCCTATGGACTGGATTCTATGACCTCCTAGCAAATGGAACATTTCAAAGGCAAACTCTCCTAACATGCTTTGCTGAAAATATCAATAAGCTTCTTTTTGCCTGAGCATCAAACATGCCAGAATATAAGAGGCTCAGATTAAATTCTACATAAGGAGTAGGAGAAAAAAAACTGAAAAAGAAAAACTCAAAAGAATGAAGAACTTAAAAAAAAAACGATTTCATGAACCTCAATTAGGATGAAGAGTGAGCCTAAAAGAAGAAGGGAAGAGCTGTTTAAATCTCAACTAGGCCATGAGCATAAGGCTCTTGGAAGTAACAACACAACCCTGGCAGCAGAATGCTCAAAATGACCTAATGGGCCTCTCAAATTACTCTATGATTCAAAAGTCATGTGTGTCTGGTGTGTGTCCACCAAGGCTGGGAGCACGTGATTGGAAACCCAGCACAGCATTGCCTGGTACCACATGTGAGTGAGGCAGAGCACATTTGAAGATAATGAATCTATTTTAAAATGTGAGATTTACTGTGATTCCTAATCCAAATTTGGAAGTCTGTCTGCTTCTTCATATATACTAGCATGTTTATTTTAATTTTGGGTATATTTTAGAAACATGACATCATTCCAAGGAAATAAAGAGAGAGAACGGAAGAAAAGATTAAGGCAGAAGAGTTTCTGATAATTTGCTGAAGCTTCTGGAGAAGAGAATAGGGGCACAGTTGGTGATTCATGTAGGCATATATTACCTGATTTGAATAAAAGCAGTTTTTCCCCCAAATACTGTCAAGATGGCTTTTATACTGAAAAACTCCATAAGGAAATTTGATACTTCCTTAGCGGTCTACAGGCTACTTCACACTCTCCTTTGCCACAGGAAAGTAGGACCAAGTAGGTTCTGTGCTCTACTTTTCTATGTAAGCCCTACATACCTATAGTGGCACTCCAACCACTCGTCTTCCAACCAGTTTTATAGTGGCATTCCAACCACTCATCTTCCAACCAGTTTTATCTCCCTCCAAACTTTTCTCCACATGGAACCACACTGTTCTTTCAAAAATGAAAAACTAGTAAACAATAAAGGCATAATCATGAAAGAAATAACTGATAAGTTGGACTTTATTAAATTTAAAAACTTCTGCTCTGCAAAAGACATGATCAAAAGAACGAGACGACAAGACACAGACTGGGAGAAAATATTTGCAGAAGACATATCTTAAAAAGATCTCTTATCCAAAATATACAAAGAACTCTTAAACTCAACAACAAGAAAACAACTTGATTTTAAAATGAGCCAAAGACCTGAACAGATGGCTCACCAAGATACACAGATGGCAAATAAGCATATGAAAGGATACTCCACATCATATATCATCAGGGAAATGCAAATTAAAACAACAATGAGATACCACTACACACCTATTAGAATGGCCTAAATCCAAAGCACTGACAACGCCAAATGCTCGAGAGGGTGTGGGGCAACAGAAACTCTCATTTACTGCTGGTGGAAATGCAAAATGGTACAAACACTTTGGAAGACAGTTTGGCAGTTTCTTACAAAACTACACATACTCTTACCATACAATCCAGCTCCTTAGTGTTTACCCAAAGGAGTTGAAAATCTATGTCCACACAAAAGTCTACACATGGATGTTCGTAGCAGCTTTATCCGTAACTGCCAAACTTGGAAGCAACCACGATGTCCTTCAGTAGATGAATGGATAGACTGTGGTACACCTTGATGATGCAATATTATTCAGTGCTAAAAAGAAATGACCTATCAAGCCACGAAAAGACACAGAAGAATTTTAAATGCATATTACTAAGTAAAAGAAGCTAATCAGAGAAGGCTATGTAGTGTATGATTCTAACTATATGACATTCTGGAAAAGGCAAAACTATGGAGATAGTAAAAATATCAGTGGTTGCCAGGGGTTGAGGGTGGGGGAAGGATGAATGGGCAGAGCACAGAAGATATTTAGGGTGGTGAAAATACCCTGTATGATACTATAATGATGAGTACAAGTCATTATACATTTGTCCAAACCCACAGAATGTACAACACCAAGAGTGAACTTTAATGTAAACCATGGACTTAGGGTGATTATGATGTGTCAATGTAGGGTTCATCAGGTATAACAAATGTACCACTTTGGTGAGGGATGTTGATAATGGCAGAAGCTATGCATGTGTAGGGGCAGAGGGTAGATGGGAAATCTCTATACCTTCTACTCAATTTTGCTGTGAACCTAAAACAGCTCTAAAAAAATAAAGTTTTTTTTTTTTTTAAAGATTGGCACCTGGGCGAACAACTGTTGCCAATCTTTTTTTTTTTTTTTCCTGCTTTATTTGCCAAACCACCCCCCCGCCCCGGTACATAGTTGTATATCTTAGTTGCAGGTCCTTCCAGTTGTGGGATGTGGGACACTGCCTCAGCATGGCCTGACGAGCAGTGCTATGTCTGCGCCCAGGATCCAAACTCTAGGCCACCGCAGTGGAGTGTGCAAACTTAACCACTCGGCCACGGAGCCGGCCCCAAAAATAAAGTTTTAATGACGACAAAAAGAAATCCAAACATAAACAGATCACCCATTGCTAGCTTAATGAAATGCCTTTCCATGACTCTTAGTATGAAATCCACTATATTTAATGTGATTCTAGCCCAAGGCCTACCTCCTCAGCCTCATGCTGCCCTTCTCTGCTCACTGTGCCTCAAACTCACCTTCCTTTTGTCCCTCAGATTGCTTCAGAATTTTATGAGGTATTTATCCAAGAACATATGATGTTAATATATGTTTGCCACTGGTCTTTATCCATGACAATAAAGATCCTATAGGAGAAGGGTGTCAAGATGGCTGCATAGGCAGACTCTGAACTCACCACCTCCCACTAACACAACCAAGTTACAACTATTTTTGGAAAAATTACACTTGAGAGAGAACTGAAAACTGGATAAAAAGAACCCCTGCAACAAGGGATAGTCCTTACTGAGGCTGAAGCAGCAGAAATTCCTGTCTGGAGAGGAAAAAGCCACTTTCACAAGCCACAGAGCTTCACGGCCACCCAGCCAGGAGTAATCCTAAGGTATGCAGCCTTCCCTGGAGGAGCAGGGTACCTGAGCAGGGGAGTGTTGCTACTATAAGCATCCTCTGGACTCAGCACAACTGAGATGAGTCTCATAATATCTGGCATTGCTGGCTATTAACTACAACGAGGAATACCCCTAGAAAAGCTATTGGACATAAGCAGAAAAAAGCCAGCTCTTGAAGGGCCCACACACAAATTCACCCATTTTGGGAAGCAACCTAAAGTCACCAGAAAGAAAGGTACACAGTCCTTTGGGAAAAAGAGACTCACCTGATAGGCTCTGGGTACACCTTGGTGAGAGGTGAGACCTCTCCAGGGATTGAGACATTGGTGGCAGCAATTATTGTGACCTAGTACAGGAGTGCTGACACAGACGCTGGCAGATGCCATTGGAGTTCTTCCCCTGGTCTGTTAGACCAGGTTCTGCCTTGCCCACAAGAGCACCAATTTAATCCAGCTCAGCCAGGACAGGCAGCTCACCCTAGGGACTATCCCACCCAACAGCAAGCCCTTGGGTAACTTTTCTGCCTGCATGAACTGAGTGCCTGGATGCTCTATGGGCAGGTGAGTGGGTCTGCCTCTGTGGGGCAGGGTTTGCATGAGGAGTGGGTGGAGAATGTGGGGTATTGGTGGAGTATGTGGGGGCCTCTGCAGTGGGGTGACTGGGTCTGCTCCAAGGGGTCAGACAGTGTGCAGGGGCCAGGACCGTGTTGATGGCAGGTGTGGTCCTGTGGGCAGTGGGGTTTATCGGTGGCAGAAGTGTGGACCTGTGGGCCATGGGGCCTATCAGTGGCAGAAGACCTGTGCTGTTCAAATAGTCAAATAGGGGATCAGCCCCATGTTCCAAAGCCTGAAACAATGGGTTACTCCTATGACTAGGGCCAGGCCCACTCAGCTGCAAGCCTGAGAGTGCTGACAAGAGCCTTGCTATATACATGGATTATTATATATGAACCTCATGGTAATCACAAACCAGAAACCTATAATAAGTACACAAAAAATTAAGAGAAAGGAACCCAAACATTATACTAAAGAAAGCCATCCAACCACAAGGGAAGAGATCAAGAGAAGATGAAAGGAACAGAGAAGAACTACTAAAATACCCAGAAAAAAAGTAACAAAATGACAATAAGTACATATTCATCAAAAGGCATAGGATGGCCTATTGGATAAAAAAACTAGAACTATATATATGCTTCATACGAGAGACACATTTCAGACCTAAAGACACTTACAAACTGAAAGTGAAGGGATGGAAAAAGATATGCCATGCAAATGGCAAAGAAAAGAAAGCTGGGTGGCAATACTTACATCAGACAAAATAGACTTTAAAACAAAAACTATAATAAGAGACAAAGAA
Organism: Equus przewalskii; assembly: GCF_037783145.1. NCBI lineage: Eukaryota > Metazoa > Chordata > Mammalia > Perissodactyla > Equidae > Equus > Equus przewalskii. The sequence goes on along the minus strand of NC_091832.1, from coordinate 101,672,795 downwards.
GGGTATGACATAATGATAAAGGGAACAATCCCCAACAAGAGAATATAACACTTATAAATACCTGTGTACTCAACATAGGAGCACCTAAATATATAAAGCAATTATTAACAAACATAAAAGGAGAAATAGTAACACAATAATAGTAGGGGACTTTAACACTCCACTTACACCAATGGATACATCATCCAAACAAGATCAATAAGGAGACATTGGCCTTAAATGATACATTAGATCAGATGGACTCAGTAGATATATATAGAACATTCCATCCAAAAACCACCAACTACTTATTGTTTTCAAATGCACGTGGAACTTCTCCAGGATTGATCACATATTAGGCCACAAAACAAGTCTCAATAAATTTAAGAAGACTGAAATAATACCAAGCATCTTTTCTGACTGCAAAGGTATGAAACTAGAAATCAACTACAGGAAGAAAATCAGAAAAGCCACAAATATGTGGAGATTAAACAAAATGCTACTGAACAACGATTGGGTCAATGAAGAAATCAAGGGAGATATAAAAAAAATACCTGGAGACAAATGAAAATGAAAATACGACATGCCAAAATCTATGAGATACAACAAAAGCAGTTCTATGCAGGAAGTTTATAGCAATACAGGCCTATCTCAACATACAAGAAAAATTCCAAATAAACAATCTAACAGTGCACCTAAAGGAACTAGACAAAGAAGAACAAACAAAGCCAAAAATCAGTAGACAGAGGAAATAATAAAAATCAGAGCAAAAATAAATGAAATAGAAAGTAAAAAAAAATAGAAAAAATCAATAAGCCAAGAGGTGCTTCTTTGAAAAGATACACAAAATTGAAAAACCTTTAGCCAGACTCACCAAGAAAAAAAAGAGAAATGAAAGAGGAGAAATTACAGCAGACACCTCAGAAATACACAACATTATAAGAGAATACTATGAAAAGCTATACACCAACAAATTGGATGATCCAGAAGAAATGGATAAATTCTTAGAATCATTCAACCTTCCAAAACTGAATCAAGAAGAAATAGACAATTTGAATAGACCAATCACCAGTAAGGAGACCAATACAGTAACGAAAAACATTCCAAAAAATAAATGCCCAGGACCAGACAGCTTCCCTGGTGAATTCTAGTAAACATTCAAAAAATACTTAATACCTATCCTTCTCAAACTCTTCCAAAAAGTTGAAGAGGAGGGGAAGCTTCCTAACTCATTCTATGAAGCCAACATTACCCTGATACCAAAACCAGATAAGGACAATACAAAAAAGAAAATTACAGCCCAATACCACTCATGAACATTGATGCAAAATCCTCAACAAAATACTGGCAAATCAAATACAGCAATACATTAAAAAGATCACACACCATGATCAAGTGGGATTTATCCCAGGGATGTAGGGATGGTTCAACATCTGCAAACCAACATGATAAGTTACATTAACAAAATGAAGAATAAAAATCACATGATCATTTCAGTAGATGCAAAGAAAGCATTTGACAAGATACAGCATGCATTCATGATAAAAACTCTGAATAAAATGAGTATAGAAGGAAAGTACCTCAACATAATAAAGCTCAAATATAACAAATGAGAAATATCATTCTCAAAGGAGAAAAACTGAAAGCTATCCCTCTAAGAACAGGAACCAGACAAGGATGCCCACTTGCACCATTATTATTTAACATAGTATTGGAAGTTTTAGCCATAGCAATCAGGCAAGAAAAAGTAATAAAAGGGATCCAAACTGGAAAGGAATAAGTGAAACTCTCACTATTTGCAGATGATATGATTTTATGTATAGAAAACCCTAAATAATTCACTAAAACCCTTTTAGAAATAGTAAATGAATACAGTCAAGTTGCAGGATACAAAATCAACATGCAAAAATCAGTTCTGTTTCCATACACTAACAACAAAGTAGCAGAAAGAGAAATTAAGAATACAATCCCGTTTACAATTGCTACAAAAAGAATAAAATATCTAGAAATAAACTTAACCAAAGAGGTGAAAGATCTGTACACTGAAAAATATAAAACATTGTTGAAAGAAATTGAAGAAGATAGAAAGAAATGGAAAGATATTCCATGCTCTTGGATAGGCAGAATTAACATAGTTAAAATGTCTATATTTCCTTAAGCAGATTACAGATTCAATGCAATCGCTATCAAAGGTTCAAAATCATTTTTCACAGAAATAGAAGAAAGAATCCTAAAATTTATATAGAACAACAAAAGACCCCAAATAGCCAAAGGAATCCCAAGAAAAAAGAACAAAGCTGGAGGTATCACACTCCCTGATTTCAAAATATACTACAAAGGGATAGTAACCAAAACAACATTTACTGGCACAAAAACAGACACAGATCAATGGAACAGAATCAAGAGCCCAGAAATAAACCCACACATTTATGGACAGCTAACTTTTGACAAGGCAGTCAAGAAAATACAATGGAGTTCAACAAGTGGTGTTGGGAAAACTGAATAACCACATGCAAAAGAAAGAAATTAGACCACTAACTTAGACTAACACAAAAATTAACTCAAAATGGATTAAAGACTTGAATGTAAGACCTGGAACCATTAAACTTCTAGAAGAAAACATAGTTCAGTATGCTCTTTGACATGGATCTTAGCAGCATATTTTCAAGTGCCAGGTCAGATCAGGCAAGGGAAACAGTAGAAAAAAATAAATGAATGGGACTACCTCAAACTAAAAAGCTTGTGCACAGCAAAGGAAACCATCAACAAAACGAAAACACAGCCTAATAACTGGGAGAAGATACTCACAAATCATATATCTGATAAGGGATTAATATCCAAAATATGTAAAGAACTCATACATCTCAAAAAAAAAGAGAAAACTAACAACCCAAGTAAAAATGGGCAAAATATCTGAACGGACATTTCTCCAAAGAATATATACAGATGGCCAACAGGCATATGAAAAGATGTTCAATATCACTAACTATCAGGGAAATGCAAATCAAAACTACAATGAGATATCACCTCACTCCTGTCAGAATGGCTATAATTAACAAGACAGGAAACAATAAGTGTTGGAGAGGATTTGGAGAGAAGGGAACCCTCATACACTGCGTGCGGGAGTGCAAACTAATGCAGCCACTACGGAAAACAGTATGGAGATTCCTCAAAAAATTAAAAATAGATCTACCATATGATCTAGCTATTCCACTGCTGGGTATTTACCCAAAGAATATGAAAATATGAATGTATAAAGATATGTTCACCCCTATGTTCATAGCAGCATTATTCACAATAGCCAAGATTTGGAAGCAACCTAGGTGCCCACCAAGGGACGAATGGATAAAGAAGATGTGGTATATATATGCAATGGGATACTACTCAGCCATAATAAACGATGAAATCTGGCCATTTGTGACAACATGGATGGAACTTGAGGACATTATGCTAAGTGAAATAAGTCAGAGGGAGAAAGCCAAATACCATATGATCTCACTCATAAGTAGAAGATAAAAACAACGACAGGCAAACACACAGAAACAGAGATGAGATAGGTGTTCACCAGAGGGAAAGAGGGGAGGGAGGAGGGTGAAAGGGTGATTAGGCACATGTGTGTGGTGATGGATTATAATTAGCCTTTGGCTGGTGAACATGATGTAATCTACACAGAAGCTGAAATATATAATGATGTACACCTGAAATTTATATAATGTTATAAACCACTGTTACCACAATTAAAAAAGAATAAACAACAAAAAAAATAACAACGAAGATCCTATAATCTTATTCATTAAACTACCTGGAGGCAAAACAGAAAATTTGATCCTAGGTTTCCTTTCTTTCACAGCATTGCACTTTCCACTCCATCCTCTCTCCTCCTTAAGTTTCTCTAAATCAGTTCTAAAACCTTCTGTGACTCTCAAGACATACTATCCCTTGAATTTCCCTTGGTTCCCAGCCCGCTGTTCTAGTTAACCTGGTCTGCTCCCCTTTCACAATGCTTTTCCCCACATCCCTGTCACTGCCCATGATCTTCCCATAACTTGGAACACTATGGATTGTTCAAAGCTAAATGGATACTTCCCTTCTCTTCCAAGCCTTCATTCGGCCCTCTTCTCTGAATTTGTACTCCTCTGAATTTTTATAGCATATTGGTTTGATTTGACACAGTATTACATCATAGTTTTGCATAAATATTCATTATTCTAATTTCTCATCTTTTCTGGAATCTACTTAAAGATGGAGGTCGTGAAGTCTCACTCTTCTGTACACCCCACGGCTTCTAGCACAGTGCAGAGTAGTACGTGATTGGCTGATTTCATGACAAGCCTTTCCAGAGGCGATCCAGCTCTTATTACGTCTCATGCAAAGAATCAGATCTTCATAAATCTTGGGCAAATCTTCTGCCTTCCTAAAAAGTAGATGTTTCTTTTCACATAGAAGTGTCCATGTGAATCCCCCCTGAGTTCAAAGGAGACACAATCAGCACGCTGGGCTTTCAGGGGTTTCTTTTGAGCAAAAACATTCTGGATTTTGAGCTCCACAGTATATCTTGCTTAGAGCTCAAATAATAGAAAAAGAGAAGAAACAACATTATTAAGGAATCTGACAAAATTTTATATATGCCAGCTGTGAAAACAGTACATGCTGCCTTCTAAGGGACATATATCTGAGTACATTCCTTGGAATGATGCTGGATAACTATGATAATATAATTTCAGGACTGGTCCAAATATTTCTGAAGTATCTGTTCTACAGATTTTTAAAAATATAAATTCAAGCTCCTCTAGTTCTCATCAATGACAATATAGTTTCCAAGTGATTGTCTTCCTAAGAATTACTCTTATTGAGAAGTATTTTAAATTTCCTTTTTTTTTTCCCCAACAATAAATGGATTGACTATTCAAAACTTCAAATGTCTGGCTTCCATTATTTGGGCCTTGGGTACCACTATTCTAAAGAAGACTCATGCTACTGTTATCTATTTGAATGGCATATACAGAATATATAGAGAGAATAACCAACTGTTAATATGTGAAGGGCAAGTTATCCAAGAAGTTTCCTGGATAAGAACACCACCACCAAGAGAAGCAACAACAGCAGGAGTTGTTTACTGAGCACCCCAATATACAGACATTTTAAGTAATGCCTTTTTAATCCTCACAGAAATCCAAAAACTATAGACATTATTCTCCCCCATTTTACTGTTAAGAAAACAGATTCAGAGGGCAAACAACAGGAACAAAGCAGTCAGAATTTGAATATTCAAAATTCAGTATTTTTTCATAAAAAGCAAGCAATTGGTAGCTCCTGAGAGTTCAGAAAGCTTGTAAAGGCCAAATGAGTACACTGAGGGTTTTACTTTCAATCCCCAAACATTCAACATAACATGGAACACACCACAGTACATGTTGCAGTTACATAAAGGACTCTGAAAGCCAAAGTTGCTTCACTATATAAGAATTTTTTCTCTTTTAATTACAATAATAACTGACATGTTTTTATACCAACTGACAGAATCTATGCAGAGGTGACATAGAATGCAGTTAGTATAGCAATCCGGTTTGTTTGTTTTTTTAATTTTAACTTGTTATTAACCTATTATGGTTGATCTTCCCTGTGGAAAGACTATACATTTCCACCCTACTGACTTTAGGAGTGGCTATGTGACTTCCTATGGCAATGAAATGTGAGCAGAATTGTCACTGGTTACTTTTGGCTGGAAAGTTTGAGAATCAGCATATGCTTTGTCATCCTCATTTTCCACCTTAACCCTGAGACCACCAATAAAGCTGCTGCATCAGCCTGGGTCCTAAAGTAAAGCCACAGTCAACCCTTAATGGACATGCAGCATGAGTAACATATAAACCTTTGTGGTTATAAGCTGTTGAGATATTGATATTGTTTGTTGTCACAGCATAACCCAGCCCATCTTAGCAGATACAACTGTCAAGTACTCCTTCTAACCAATTCTCATTGTACTTGATTTCTGTTGCAATAATGCTGCATAATAATCAACCCCAAAATTCAGTACCTTATAACAACAAGCTCTCATTTCTCAATCATGGGTCTGAAGGTTGGCTGTAGCAGTCTGTTCTTGGCTGGGATATTATCGACCCACAAAATATGTCTCATTCTAGGACCAGTACCTACCTGTGCCAATTTACTCTCATGGCAGATGGTAGAAATAACAAGCCATCAAAAAAATACAAGTAAATTTAAACCCTCTGCTTGTACCTCACTACTAACTAAGCAGGTCACATGACTAAGTCCAAAGTCAATGACTACTCCACAGGGAGGTACTGCAAAGAAGTACAGTACAGAGAAGGAGTGACAATTGAGAACAATTATCCAGTCTACCACAGCCCACTCACTTAGTCACAAATACTTACTCTCTCATACAAGAAAAACTAGCCCCTCCAAGACATCCCAAAAAGGATCAATAACAGCATTAGGCATGAAGTCCCAGATGTGTGCTCCACACTGGATCCACATGTAGTTGTTCTTGATCTAAAGACCTGTGAAACCATAAAGATAAGTTATCTGCCACCTCTTCCATAAACCTAACATAAATGGTGAGACAGGGACAGAATATCTGCAATAAGCACTACCATTTCAAAAGGGGAAGAATGGAAGGCAAACAGAAGTCACTGGTTTATAGGTATTCTAAATCATTCTGGAAAGATAAAAACTGCCTGGGATAGATACTGTCTCTTGATTAGGCCCATGTCCTGCTTCTCAGGAGAAACTTCCCAATCCATTGTTTTCCTTGGCTATTGGCTCCATTCTCTGGGATTTCCTTCCTCTTCCTTGGCCATATCTGAAGAGGGCATTGGAGAACACGCCATCATTGGCTGATAAGCAGCTTTCTCAGCCTGCTTCCTGGCTATAGAAAGTTAGAGGATCCAAGTCCTTTTAAGTCCTGAACTCTTACCGCCTCTTTTAAGCCATGCTGATGATACTTTGTAGCTCTCTCAAAAACTTCTTGGTCTCTTGGTCTTTATGTACAGGACTGCACTCAACTCCATCTGGCAAAAGCCACACTATAATTCTTTTTGAGACATGCCTCTCTCTCTAGACCCCACGAAGGCAGTAGCAGTGATTTTGTGTAGAGGTGAGTGTATATTCAGGGGGAAGGAAAGAGTTGAGGGACTCTGAGGAAGCTTACAAGGTTTAAGTCAGATATATCAGACAACCTGATCTCTCTTTTTTTAACCTAATCTGAATCCTCACCTTTCAGTGGGAGAATGTAATCTTTTAATATGATTATAACTTTAATGTGATTATGTCTATATACTTTAATACATTTGGACTTGTTCTTTCCATATTGTTTTTTTTTTTTTTAATAAATCATGCCTCTGGTTGTTTCTTATGTACTTTTCTGACTGTTGTTTGATTGATTAAATTTTCTCATTTCATTCTTTTCCTTTGGTGATTTGGGAGATATAAATATTATGTTTAGTCTTTCAATATTTCTCGTTACATTTGTAACATGAACGTTTAAACATTCTATCAGTGAATAGTTCCTAAAGCAGTACCTGAAAAATAGTATATGTGTAATAAATCTTTGTTTAATTAATTATGACTGCAATCTTAACATTATTTAAGTAACTTATCAGTATTTCTTATACCCACATCTTTCCCTTATATTTGTTTTTTTCTTTCACTTTGCTTAAACAAACTTTTACTATTTCATTTAGAATGTTTCTGTGATTAGTAAACATTCTGAGCCTTTGCAAATCTGAAAAAAATATATAAAGTTCAAATCCCTATCCCATAAACTGTAAACTAGCTTAGGAATGTATAGCATTATGGATTGGAAATTATTTCCCCTATAAACTCTGAAGGTATTTCTTCACTTCATTCTAGTCTCCAGAGGTGCCAATGAGAAGTTTAATGCTAATCTGATTTCCATTCTCATAAGAAATACATTTTTTATTTTCTGAATCTTTAGAATTTTATCTATTTTCTTAGTTTTGAAATTTCAACACAATATATCTGTTTGCATGTGGGTCTGTTTTCCTAGCTCAGATCTCACAGGTCAAGCTAAGGCCCAGTCTATCATCAATTCTGGAATTTTTTTTTCTATCATTTCTTTGATTATTTCTAACTCTCAGAAACTTCTATAATATTGATAATTATATCTCAACTTTTCTTTTATACTTTCCATCTATTTGTCCTTTCATGCTATATTCTAGAATTATTTTACTTAATCTTGCAGCTCATTAATTCATGCTCCAGTTATGTAGCCATGCTATTAAATCTATCTATTCAATTCTTTATCATTTATATTGTTTTTCATCTCCAAGACTTCTTGTTTAATGGATGAGATACAGTTTTTCATCCCATTGGAAATATTATTTATCCTTATTTCAAAGCCTTTTTCTGCATGCTTTATTGGCTCTCTTTTTTCAGGTGTTGTGTTTATTAAGTTCATTGTCACTAATGCATGATGATTCTCAGTTATATGCCTATGATTGTATATGATAATTCTTATTCCTCTGTTTATAAATACTATATCTATTTACTGTGGTCTCTATCTTGCCACCACGCAAAAGGAGTAGGACAATCTACCCAACAAGGAAGTGTCAGCAAACATTTTACTGGAGTGATGGTTTTCTATCCTACTTGGGTACCATAAGCAACCAAGAGTCAGCCTTCCTCTCTGACCCAAATCTTCAAATTCACGATTCTAGGAAAAAATATCAGTGGCTTGGAAATTTGGAATTGGTTGTGGAGCAATTCACCTGCTTCTCCCAGTATGACACCCCAATTAACTGCTTTAATTTTCCCTCAGGAATGCCTCTGACCTTTGGATCCAAAGTCCTTAAATGTAGAGGTCCCCTAGAGATTCCCCAATATATTTTACACTATCCTATTGTGCACTTTGGGGGCCATAGTTTCCTCAGTCAACTGATTTCATATGTTTTATTATAGTCATTTTCTTTGTTTTACAACGTTATTATGGACTTATTATTTTAAAATATCTAAATATTTTCTCTATTTAATTTAGGGATTTGAGGTGGAAGGAAAAATAGGATCATGTGCTCATTTCTCCATCTTGATCCAATCTCCTCTACAGTTTCATTTAGTTTATACTATTAGCATACTAATTTTATTAATGGTCTTTAACAGATTGTATTAAGATAAACTTTAGGTCCACCCAAGTCAAAATAACACAAATTATGAATCAGTAGAATTTAAATGGATGATATTTTACTGCTGATAAATGAGGCTTTGTCTATACAACACCTAAACAAACCTGTGAACTCAAGGGAAAAACAAAACCAACTGAACTGAATTTAAGAGAAAATGCTTTGATTTAAAATAGTTGCAATGGTGCCATGCAGACACAGACTGAGTTGTACTTGACCTATGAAGTCACTAAAGCAATTAGAGATTATGTGATGTTCTTCACATAACGCAGCCAAGTAGCCACTCGGTCAAGAATAGCCCCCAATGAGTACTTGCTCTCTGAAAATTCTTTTGGGTTTCTTTTTCAGCTCATTCAATTTATGACCTTGTAGGGAGAGCCAGGAAAATGCATCATGTACCACCCTGTGAACTAAGGAACATTTAGTTCACATACCCTCCAGCTCTTGCACTAATAAGCAGCAGTAACACCACAGCAGAAATTATCTCTAATCAAATTAATTCTCCTTAATATATAACATGTGGCCAGGCAATGTGACCCTTCCAAAACTGTATTTTCTAGAACACTGTGCTTATTAAACTTTTCTCTAAGAACATATTATGAATAATCAATGACAATCTGCTTCTCATCCCCCCTAAAAATGCTCAAAATGTGGAATACCATCTTAGCCAGAAATGTCTCTCCATTTTTAAACTATTATACAAAGAAGAATTTTTGTTATTTGTGATCATATCTTCAGTTCTGACGCTAGAAAGTAAGAAACTATTTGAAAAATAATGCTTCTGATCTAGTATAGTGGACATCTGTGGTTTCAACATCTGGGTTGGAGGCAGAATCTCAGCATGGACAGAAAGGGAATATCCTCAGAGTCAATTAGATACATCAGAATTTTTGATGAAAAGAAGCAATTCCTTTAATAACAAAGGCTGTTATTCTTCTTTCAAATAACAGCATGAAAGCAATTCTTTTCACAGAGAATCTGGCCATATTGCTGTCATACCCACAAAATCTATTATTATCCAGTATCCAAAGAAGAGAGCTCCCTCCCCACCAAATAGTAAAATGATATATGGATTCCATCTACAAAGCTTTCCAAATTAGAAATGATTTCTTCAGAGGAAATATAGGAAAGACTTTGGAATGAAAGAGAACACATTTCAGAGAAATGAGACAGATCTATACCACATGGGAAGAGCCTTGTGGCACTAATAGCATCAAGCTTGTTTGCTATAGAGGGAGCATGTTGCTACCCGACAGGGGAAAACGTCAGAATGTTGTTTTATAAGCACTTTTTAAAAAAATGCTCATATATTGAAACTTTAATCAAGTCTTATAGCTTAATTTTCTCATTTGTATCACTGTGTAGCAATAAAAAACATGTGTGAAGTAAATCTCTTATTTGGTATATATCAGCAGTATGAGTTTACACAGACACATGCTCCTACTTGAAATTATTTTCCTTTTGTGAATGAACAACACTACTCTGATTGGAAACCTATTTATTTTTAGTGTTAAACCCACTGGGGAGGGAGCGTATCTAATTGAGTGGTAAGCTACGCACTCTATATTGATATACAATACAAGAACAAGAGGGGAAAATGTGAACCAGATTCTCCCAGTACCTAAGTTACTCCCCCTTACAAGTTAAGCATCCTTGTAAGTTCAGGCCTGTAGAGATACCTTCCACTGTCTGCCAGACCTCTAGAAAAATACCAAGCTTCAGAAGTATTTATATCTTCATAGTGTTAAGACTACATCTACAGCTATCCAACTTAGTCATTGACTAGGATAGTACCAGAAGAATCTATATCAGTAAAACACATTCCAGAAATTCTAACTTCAAATTTTGATTTTTTTTAACATCTATTAATGATCCCCCATGGAAGATGAAATGGTGGTATATTATTGTTCCTTCTTAAATCAGGCCTTCTCCAGTCCATCATGTTTCTGTTCATTCAAATTGTTTCTTCACATGAAAGCTTCCTTTGAAGTTACTATTTCTTCCTTTGCATAGACAGCTGAAACACGATAGCATGGCTTCTTGGTCTGCAAGTGCTACAGCTGATATCACTTGTATTTTACAGAGTGCAATAGTATTCTCAACTAAAGTCAAATAATCACGATAATCTCTAGGAAACAACCTTCTTTTGTCAGTCTACACTAACAAATATGCACATAGATTAGATTTATATTTTGATCCAAATTCATCCATTAATTTCCATCCCATTTTCCTCAAGGCTTAATTTAACAATTAGGTCATTTTTAGCATTAAGGTATTTATTAACAAAGACTCTTGTTACTGCTATGTCAACTCCTAGATAGCAGGAAATTTGGTGCTTAGGAAAAACCCCCTAAATGGTACCTTAATGTCCTAAATTCACCCAAATATGTTAAAATCAAATTGAAATGAATATCAAAAATGGACACATAAACATACCGAGTACAGTATGTATAAATAACACCTACAGCTCATTTCTCAAAAGAGTTTTATATGATAGGAGGTAAAATTACCTCCTAGGTTAGGAAAAGAGGAGTGAGATATAAGAATGGGCCTAAATGGGAAGCCATCTGCACAGGTATACTGAGATACCAGAGATCAAGAGGAATAAGAGGAACAGGAGTAGGAAGAGAGAGTTCATGAAAAAACCTGGTCTACAGGTGAGTTTTTCTGCAAATTGGCTAAATCCGCTACAGTGTCTAGACACCACTTGGCAGACACAGTAGGCAGTCTCAGTCCTCTTTCCAAATTGTAAAACACGCTCGATTAACAACAGATTTTAATACTCAGCTGAGGACACTGTTTTCACTGTATATTTTTTCATTATTATTTTTCACTCAATTCTATGAGCAAATGCAAGGGAGAGGGCCTACTTTTGTCCTGATGAGAAATACTCTGCTGATTATTTGAAGTTACTTGCTCCTAGCTGGGGTGGTTGCAAAGTCATTCTTTATCCATTCTTCAAGAGCGAAGAGAACAACTAGATTTAGCTCCATAACTACCTTAGACTCCGGTGTCCAAGTATTCTGATCTAATAGGTATGTTTACATTGACTGACCACATTTTTCACTACCCATTAAATTCTACAGGACTTCATTTAAAAAATGTAAAACACAGACCAGCTTCCCCAAGCCAAATCTAAGCAGCATACTGGTGCTGGGGAGATAAGTCCTCAGGGCATACAATGCTGACAGAGTTGGTAGTTGTAAAGCTTACTAAGAGGGTGCTTTTCTCAGATGTGTGCATGCTTTCCAGGCTAACAAAAAGATAATGCAAAATAAGTGAGAACTCCTTCATTGTGCACGAATGTATTCCAAAGCACAGGGACCTAAGAGACAAAAATGGGAAAACTGCAGCAAAGTTGTGCTCTGGAGCCTTGCTAGAGCCCTTTAATTCCAAGATCTAAGAAGGAGGGTCCACGCATCAGACAGCAAAACCGATGCTCAGAAAACTGGCAGCAGGTCACAGTCATTCTCACAGGCAGTCCAGCTTTAAGCTCTACAGAGTCTGGATGGAACAGAGGAGACAGAGGACACTTAAACTGTTGAAAATACGTTTGTCTCTCACATAAGAAAGCAAGGCTGGAAAAGCACCAAATTTTCATTCTCCAGTGAGAATAAACACAGTTATGTCCATACTTTGTCTATTGTGTTTGCAAGCCAACGAAGACTTTGAAAAACATACCCTCTAGCTCTGATTAGAAAAGAAAGACAAATAAAACTCACTCTCATCAGAGGTCCCAGATGCAAAGTTAGAAATATGCCAAGGACAGCCAGATCATGACTGCTCACAGAATACATCAAGTGCCAGGAGAAAGAGCAGACCACATAAAACAACTTCACTATTTTTACCTAGCAAATCAGGAAGCTATTTCTCACTGAGTCTTCGAGTTCAGGAGAGCATCTCTCCAGCACTCTCCCTCCTCCCCTTCACACCACGCCACGGAGAAAATACGAACGCCGTCTCACATCTGGGCAAAAATGGAAACTCTGACAAGGCGATTGTCCCATGACAGCTCCCTTTATGTTGTCACAGAAACATGCATATTTTCTAAATAATGCCCCCAAAAGAAGAACCATCTATGATTTCTTCCCTGAAAGAGCCCGCCCCTTCTGTGTTTACCACATTCAATCAGATGTCAATTCCTGTGTCTTTTCTCTACAGTGTCTCATTTTTGTTTTCTCCTTTCCATTTGCTCTTTTACAAACATAGATGACCCTCTTCACCTCAACAGACTAGCAGAAGAGAGTCCTAAACACTCTTTCTATCGTTAGTACTTCTTCCCTTTCAATATCATCCTTCCTATCCCAGATTTGTCATTCTGTAGCTCAGCTCTTGTCACTCCCTTCCGCCGCTTACAAACCTTCAGAAGTTCTTCCATCGCTTTTGAAATAAAGTGCAAACACTTTTGCTTTGCACTGAATGTCTCCATAATCTTGACCACTACTTTTCCAGGCTTCCTCACATTTCTTGTACCCTACATTCCAATCACTCAGGCATGGACATAGACCATGAACATACATCATTTTTCCTATAATTTTTTCACAGCAGTGGAGCAAGAGGAAGGGGTGAATTGCCTACTGGTTCTCAAAGACTGCCGCTTAGAAAAGTTCTTTTGGCCAAAGCAAGTCATATCTTCTAGGAGGTAGTAAAGGACAAACTTGACAAAAGCCCATAAAAGGAGAACAGGAGTACTGATGAGGCATAACTAATGACCACACTCTAAAATTATCAGGTATTAAATGGAAATACTTTACGTGAAATACTTAGAGATGCATCTAACAAAATAAGTGCAAGACTTATACACTGAATACCACAAAAAATTTCCCAAGAAAGATTTTTAAAGGCCTAAATAAATGGAGACATACTGTATTCATTTATTGGAATTCTCAATATTGTTAAAACATCAATTTTCTCCAAATTGATCTATAGTTTTATCATATTCCCAAACAAAATTGCAACAGACTTTTTGTAGAGATTTATAAGCTGATTCCAAACTTTTCATAGAACAGCAAAGGACATAGCATAGTCAAAACAACCTAGAAAAAGAAAACCAAAGTTTGAGGCCTCACACTTCCTGATTTTAATATTTATAGAAAGCTACAGAAATCAAGGTAGTCTAATATTGTCATAAAGATTAGACACATAAATTAACAAAATGAAATGGAGAGTCTAGATGTAGACTGACACTGATATGGTCACTTCATTTTGGACAAATGGTGCCAAGATAATTCAATGAGGAAAAGAGACTCTTTCCACAAATAGTGCTGCAACAATTGGACATTTATCCACCAAAGGGGAGAAAAAGAATCTTGTTATTTAACTTGTAACTTACACAAAAATTGACTCCAAATGAATTAGAGGCTTAAATGTAAGGGCTAAAGTTATTTTTAAGAAACATCAACCATAGGAAGTTGATAAATTAGACCTCATAAAAATTGTAAACGTATGCTCTTAAAAAACAATTACAAAATTAAAACATAACCAACAGAGAGGGAGAAAATATTTGCAGTGCTTATATCTAATAAAAGACTTGAATCTAGAATATATAAAAGCCTTTTACAACCTGTTACTAAGACAGAAAAAAAAACCCAATATAAATAGGCAAAAAATTTCAACAAAGAATTCACCAAAGAAGATATACACAGGAGAAAGAAATATATAAAATGGTGCTTGACATAATTAGTCTTTAGGGAAATGGAAATTCAAACCACAATGAGACACTACTAACTTTCTACTAGAATAACTTTTTAAAACAAGACTAAGTGCTGGGGTGGATGCAGAGCAACTGAAACTCTTATGCATTACATTGCTGGTAGGAGTGCAAAATGACACAGCCACTCTGGAAAACAATTTGGGAGTTTCTTATTAATTAAAGCATATACTTACCTTATGACCTAACAATCCTACTTTTAGATATTTACCCAGGAAAAATGAAAACATATATAAGTGAAACTGTATATGTCCACATAAATACCCATATGTGATTGTTTATAATTGCCAAAAATTGGTCAAAATCCAAATGTCTGTAACTGATGAATGGATAAACAAACCGCAGTATATCCATATAATGGAATACTACTCAGCAATAAAAAGGAACAAACTACTGATACATGCAATAACATGGTCAAATCTCAAAAATATTATGCTAAGTGAAAGTAGCCAGACATCAAAAGCTACATACTGTATGATTCCACTTATATAATATTCTGGAAAAGGTAAAAATTTTAGAGATAGACATCAAATCAATAGTTGCTGGAGATTGAGAGTGAGATAGAGATTTTCTGCAAATAGTTACAGGGAGGTTTTGGGGGTGATGGTAATGGTTTGTATCTTGACTGAAATGGTGATGACAGAACAGTGTACACTTGTCAAAACTGTACACTTAAAAGAGGTTAATTATTATAATATGGAATTTATACCTCAGTAAACCTGACTTTAAAAGTATATAAAGCTTATAAAAATATAAAGAGCAAGGCATAATTAATTGTTTCATTCATTAATCCATTGCTTTGTGAATCTTAATCTTGCCCTTTTCTTCCACACTTTGGAGTTTTGGCTTTAAGGTAAAACACCTAATGTTTTTGCCTACCTATTAGATAAAATGCTATAATAAATTTTTTCACAATGATAAGCACCCATATCTGAGCCTCTCCCTTGATAACAGAATGATTAATTTCACAGAAACATTCATCTTTTTCTTTAAAATTCTACATGTCCTCTTACAACCCTGAGAGAAGCTGAGAAAGAGAAAAGGATGTCTGTGCAAAAACTTTTTTCCTCTTAATTTCCAAGCAATAGGATGTATCTAACCCAAAGTTACATTAAATTTCCCTCACCTGCTTTTTTCCTTCTTTCCTTGTTTCTTTGATTCTAACTTTTCTGTAGAGTAGGAACTATCTAATATATTGGGGGGGATGAAAGCAGACAATGGAAACTCTAAAGTCACTTCTAGATTTTGGATTATGTTACTAAGAACATTAATGCACTCGAAGAGACTCACTAAAAATGCTCTCCAACTAAATGAAACTTAAATTCAATGGCTTTGGCAATAAAAAATTATTTACAAAATAAATAAGCAATTTACCCCCACTCCATCCCATCCTCATAACCCCCATTACATGTTTATGTTTAGATTTTTATGTAACACATTCATTAAAGGAAAGCTAAACCTTCATTCCTGCAAAACGTGTTTTACTGGTTCATAAAGCAAGAATAATAGCTCATGCTTTTGAGTGTTTTTGAGTCTTGACTGTTTACTGTATATTAGCCAAGCATTGTTTCAAGTACTTTAATTTACTCTTCATAAAAATCTGAGGCAGATCTTATTATTATCCTCATTTTAGTGAAATTTAGGAAGTGGAAACACAGAGAATTTATGCCATTTGCCTAAGATCACATAGCTGTTGAGTGGAGGAGCCCGAATTTGAACCCAGACAATTATGACACCCTTACATTCACCCATAACTTCGATTCAATAGTGCCTCTCAATGAGAAATCTGTTACTAAAACAAAAGCATGTTTGTTTAACAACAAATATTTAATGAACATATACCATGTGTTGAATGACTTCCTGGGGACTAGGGAAACAACAGTATTATGTTAACTACAATTCTTTTAATGCCCCAATCTGCAAATAAAAATTTTAAACAGTTGGGAAACATAAGTGTGTTTTCCCTATAGGTCTGCCAACAACTACTTTGTACCCCTAAGTAAACCACTGGATTTATCAGAACTTCAGTTTTTTCTATCCAGGAAATGAGGAGGTTGCTTTAGATAGTTCTTTAGGGTCCTATCTATTTAGACCTATGACATTAAATTTAAAGCCTACACAGATTGCAAAATTCTTAGAATTCGTAGAAAATTTCTTCATTTTCAGTCCAAATCCATAACATACATGGATTTCCCATCCCACATAAATTATGAAGATGTAAAGAAAGCTAAAAACTCAATTAATTTTATATTATTTTATGCTGTTATTTTATTTTTATTATTGATTGTACACATTTGAAGAGAAGAATACTTCAGTACAATTTTCCAACTTTTAAATCAGATTTTTAATGATGAATTGAATTCTTCTATTAGCTTAAACTAGAAAAAATATTTTAAAAAGAAAGAAGGAAGGAATAGAGGGAGTGAGGGATGAAGAAAGAGAGAGGGAAAAAAAGCTAAAGGAAGACACTCAGAGCTACCTCTAATTTTTCATTTGTTTGTTTTGATTTTCCTTGGGAGTGGGTGAAGAGGAGGCGGGTTTGGACAGAAGAACGTGATACATCCTCTAAAGCTTTCCTCAGGATTAAGTAAATTATCATTTCTTCTCTTCAAACAAGGATAACTCCTTAGGAAGTGCCAACATCTGTTTAGAGAGAACATCTGTTAGGCAATTGGAGATATTAGGAGATAAGCTGCTTACTCAGACAGTTGGGACATAATGAAGAAATCATAATAAACTGGAAAATTAAGATTAGGATCTGGGCATAATTAGCAGTTCTTAAGGTGCCAAATGCCGTATTTTTGAACACATAATTAACGAGGTTGGAAGCTCCCAGTGATCGTCAGCAACTTCAGCTGATAGTAACGCAACAATCTGTTCAGAAACATTTATTAGGTAGTGGGGAACAGGTTTACTCAGTGTCAGTCCTTACAAGTGAGCACATACTGAGATTTTGTCAGCTTGTATAATTTCAAGGCACAGTTCACAGTAAGGCAGGCCGCTGTAAGCAAAATACGAGGATTTTATATTACCTGACACCAAAGTATGAGACAACTGCTTTAATTATATGCAAATGTGTGTGTTGTAAGTGTAAAGATAGTAATGGTAACAAAACATTGTTATTTAGATCTTTTTCATTTCTTAAAGTTTCACATACATGATCTTCCCTATTTCCAACAATCCTGTGAGACAGATTGGCCATACAATCTCTCCATTTTAAAGTGAGGAATCATCTCCAACTGGTTAAGTGATTCGAGCCAGTTATAGGTCTTAAAAAAATAATAAATTCAGAAGTTTAATTCCATACAATACTTCCAATTAATTCATGAAAAACAAGTCGAATATCCCAGAATTCAAATTTTAACACTGGAAGGGAACTTAGAAGCATTATCCAACATATTCCCCAATCATAGCCCATCCAATACACATGCACACATGTGCATGCACAAACACACACACTTATTGAAGGCTTGCAGCTCTTTACTGTAGTTTCTGGAAAATCTCAAGTTAAAATTCAAATTCCTGATCCTTCCATTATACTAGCACTATAATTTCCTTTCTTCAATCTGAAGAAAGATAAATTTAATCTGCCATAAATTCTTCTTTTCAAATGAATTGTATGGTTTTCAAGTTCCACACTGGGAAAAAAGATACATTTTCTGAAAACATTTACAATTTCAGATTTTTATGTTGATAAAGATATTTGTTTACGGGGGAAAGAGTAAATTCTGAGATAAGACTATAAGGCTGATTAAGGCTAAAATTCTAGGTTTTTAATAATTCCAAGCAACTGCTCCTCTGATTCTTTCCATCAAAGAGCCTAAAGCACAGACAAGTCCAAATGTCCACAGAAAAATATCCAATTTCCCCCAAGGTAAGCCCAATATCAGTACAGCAGAAAGGGCTAACTGGTTCAACTTAGGCATTGCTTCTTGCATTGATAAAGCTGTCACTGTGGAATCTGAATCCAGTGTTACCTATTACTCTTCCACCTAAAATGATAGCAAACATTGGGCAAAGAATTTTGATTAGTCAGTAGGTTTTTTGTTTGTTTGTTTTTGAGGAAGATTAGCCCTGAGCCAACTGCTGCCAATCCTCCTCTTTTTGCTGAGGAAAGCTGGCCTTGAGCTAACATCCATGCCCATCTTCCTCTACTTTATATGTGGGACACCAACCATATCATGGTGCGCCGAGTGGTGCCATGTCTGCACCCAGGATCCGAACCGGCAAACCCCGGGCCGCCGAGAAGTGGAACATGTGCACTTAACCGCTGCACCACCAGGGTGGCCCCAGTCAGTAGGTTTATTAACCACTTAACAGGTGTCCTAGACTGTTGGTAAAAATCAGGACACAAAAGAAATATAAGATGTGGGAACTGTTCTCAGGAAGCTTGCACTCTGGTTAGAAGAAAACTGGCGTGTGAAAATCAAGAAGTCGAGGATGATAAAGTACTAAACAGATTGGAACTAAGCACAAATGCAAGCTGAGTTCAGAGACACACATGTCTGTGCGACAATCCTTGTTGTTCCAAAACTATGAATCTGTTAGTCTATGGAGCACAACATGGAAACTTTACATGAGTTTCTTCCTTAACATTTTCAGAGTATATCTGGGTTTAGACACGAGTATTTCCAAGCAGTAGAAGGCGACTTCAAGCACAGCTACTCCTCTGTTAGCTAGATTACACTTATTGTTGTCTGGTGCCACAATTGGTTCAAAATTATATAAGAGAATTGGAAAGTTTTATTGCTGTCTCCTCAGCCTTGCAGTCGGTGGACCGGATCTTTGTGGTATATTCTGTATAAGATCAATGAGGCTGTTTGGTTACTGATGTTCAAGCAAAACCTGCTATTGTTAACACCACTGTCAGAGTCAGAGCAGGTCACAAATCCTCCTGAGGGATCAAAACTTATTGGGGAGGCACATATTTCTTGTACTTTTATTTCCTAGACTTTTGTTTGATTTAGATATTGGGCTTATATCATAGAAAATAGGAGAAATGTTCTCCAAGATTCTGATAATCTGCTGTAATTGTCATAAACCAGGAAAGACATCAAAAGAAAATTGATCTTGCTCTAAAAACAGTTAGAAAAAAATATTTGTTGCCAAGTATTCTACAGTTAATATCAATATTTTAGCATAATTATCCAAGTTTTAATTTGTTCATAAGCAACAGATAGATCGATATACTTATCCCTTGAGGATATATTTTGCAATGAATTCTTCTGAGAACTGGTACTGAGAAGGCATGTGATATAATCAATCTTTAATATGATAAAATGGAGATTCTCATTTTTAGTGAAGGTGGGAAACTGCTTACAACTTCTTTGAACCATTTCCAGATCCCTACCACCTTAGCCCTAATTTAGAGGGTAGAACTTTGGAGATTTGAGAAAATCTTCATCGAAATTCTGAAACACATGCAGGAATATTTCTTGAGAAAAATATGCACTAGACCAACATGTCTTGATGCAGTCTATTTCTCCATCTCATGGATAAATAAATATATGCAGAGCCTCATCTAAGGGCCTTAATTTTCACAAAGGAATGTCAACCTCACCATGCATTTGTTAGATTCTGAAGTATTTGTAGCCAAGCATTCACCTTTCTTCAGCTGTGCAAAGATAGACAGATTTGACTCATAAAAATATAAACTCTAAAAAATTAAAATGCAAATGAAAAATTGGAATAATATTTATAACATGTATGACAAAGGACTAGCATCTTTACGGTACTAAGAATTTGAAAATAATGCATTAAGAATTTTTAAAATGTTTTCGGCAAAAGAAATGATAAGAAGTTGAAGTGACACAACATTTCTGAAGTGCAATTTGGAAATATAACCAGAATAACTGGTAACATTCATTCAATGACACAAATAGAGCTTAGCACTCTTATTTAATATCAAGTGCAATCCTCATAACAAACCAATGAGGAAGGTCATACTATAATGCCTAATTTTCAGATCAAGAAACTGAACCACAAAAATGTTAAACAACTTATCTAAAGTCACAGAAACATGAAGTGGGAGAGCCAGTATTCGAATTCATGCAATTGGGCCTCAGAGCCTTAAAATTCATAGTGACCCTTGAGCCAATCAAAATTTCTAGTGTCTTCTAGAAATTTTTTCTAATAAATTATTAGGGATTCATTCAAACATTTATACACAAATATGTTGAGGGCAGCATCATTTGTAATAGCAAAATCTTGGAGACAACATACATGTCTAATACTAAGATACTGGTTGAGTAAATTATGGTTACCCAAACACTAATTAAGCAGTCATTTAAAACCATTTCTTAATGAACTTTTAAGGGCATGGAAAATGGTTAGATATATTGCAGTATGAAGAAAGCAGCATATGAAATATGAGCCCAAGTATGTACATAAGAATTAGGTTTGTATTAATAAAGAGCAAAATTGCTAGAATGATGCATATCAAAATGTTAATGGTTACTTCTTGCAGATAAATTATAAATTTCATTTCTCAGTTTACAGCTTTCTGTGTTTTAACATTTTCTATAAAAATTCATTTATTACATTTACTTTGTAAGTTGAAAAATTGCATACTAATTGTGGCATAACCATAACAACTCTGTAAGCCCTAATTATATTCATTCTATTTCTCTCCTTTAGTTTCTACTTTTTATTTAATTTTTCCTTGCATATATTTCTTTTCAATTTCTTACTTATAGTTTACAATTGACTATTTGTGCTTTTATTGTAAAAGGTTTTAAATCCTAATGGAATCTAGCATAAAAATTCAAAATGTAAATAGTTTAGTAGCTTATTCTGAAACTCCCATTACATCCATTACCAGATCTAAAACACATGTCTAAAATAACACACAAACTTGAATAAGTTGTTCTTTTTAACCAAAAGCAAACCCATTATACTGTCCTTTAATGTTTAATCCTCCATCAGCTGAACATTTTACATAAATTTTCACAAAAACATCATTTGATCTGAGAACATCTGCCAGAGCCTGGAACACATTTCTCCAGACCTTAACTTGAAGTTTGGTGTAAATATCATATACATGCTCTCCCAGAGACTTCGACATATCATAATTTCCTTATACACAATTTTGTGTGTGACATTTATTTGCATAGACATCTAATCCTCCTAAAAGCACTTTCATATGCATTATTTCAATTAATCCCGACAAGTCTACAAAACAAGTATCACTGGACTAACTTAGATAAAAACGTCATCATGGGCTCTTATATCTGATTCCCAAGGCTATTATTTTTCTAATGAAAGCACAATACTTTCCTTAGCAGCACTAGCAGATTTGGCGATATTGACGCCACAATATATGTCATGCATCAGTGCTTTCAGAGAAGCAATTTTGGGACCACCGGAATTTTTGGTTCAGTCCAACTCAATACTATTTATTACAACCATGAACTAAGATTAAAAAAAATTCTGGGAGTACACATACATTGTCCGCTCATATGTATATGTCTGTCATGCTAGATAGAACTTTGCTGAAACGTGTGTTTAGTGTATACTAAGTATCCAAAAGACACGCGCACACACAGTCTTTTCCTGTGGAGAATAATCAAGCTGAAGATGTGCTCTTCCTTTAAGATGAAACACAGACTTCTCATTAAAAGTCAAATCTTTCCTTTCAAAATACAGAATAAAATGTTCCTTTTTTAAAACCCCAGATGGCTAAATGTATGCTTTTGAAATTTTTCTGCTTGAGAATATTCTTTTGCCTAATGATTCCCCTGAGACTCTCCTCTCTCTCAGTTCTCATAACAGCCTCTTCGCGTCTTCAAACACTTTGCTACATTGAACAAGGATAGCCATTTCCTTTTTCTTCAAAGTTCCTCTTCCATTGGCTCTTCAACGACTCTCCCTTCTCTCTAATGACTCCCTAAACAGGTCACATTCTAGGACTCCAAATGATTCAGCCCCTGTTTTCTCTCTCTGCTTTTGCACCATCCGCATTATCTTTGAAGACACTAGTGATATAACTTCTAAAAATACCTCTTGGTCATGATGATATTTTCCTGAGTTAGATTTTAGCTTCTCTCTTAATTTTTCTGCTCTTAGACAGGAACTACAAACACAAAGGTGAGTTTTTCCGATACTCTAACCTTTACCTACCACAAGAAAGTAGGCACCACCGTACTTTACGGAGATAACTCATATATAATGACCACAGAACCAGAGAGCTATTTTCAGCAGCAGGATTATCAATAGGATGAAAAATGAAGTGTTTGTGGAGAAGAGAAGATCTAGTCCAGTGTGATAGTAACCTAGTTAAAAATCCTAAAACTTGCAACAAATGAGAGTTCTCTACATACCGTCAGCCTTTTTTCTTCCCCCAAATCATTTTATTATAGGATTTCTACTGAAGACATCAAATGACAGATTCTTGAACAAAAATACAAGAGCTAAGGTGTTGGCATTATGGATGTATTTAATGCACCATATTTGAGCTCAGAGTTTCTAAGAAATGTAAAAATGTCTGACTCTGTCTGTATAAGTGTCTATCTTAGGAAAGTGGTCAGAAATGTCGATGCTCTCAACCATCATTGTGAAATTGTGCAAAGTATTAACCACCATATTGAAAGATCCATAGTTTAGCCTTCTTTGCTCTCACATGTGCTTAGCCTTGACTTAGCCAAAAAAGTGGGCATTTAGCCTCCAAAAACAAGTGGTTGTATTCTGCATATTCTCTTCTCCTCTTGATGACACCCCTGATTGCATCTAACCTGCCAGCAGAACTGGACTGAAAAACAAGAGCTTTCATTTGGCCGCGAGAACAAAGAACAATTGTTTCTCTTAAGCAGTGAAGTTTCTAACGCAGCCAGAGGTTACAGAAAAGAATCCTCATAAGGGAAGGAGAAAAAATCTCCATCGTGTCAGCACTGTCAGTGACCAAAGCCATACTCCAATGTATGACCTATGGCCCTCAAAGCAGAGGAATATTTCTTCCTCTATAAAGTGAGTGTTATTTGATTAAATGAATGTTTCTTTAATAAACAGCATACTAAAGGTCTTTCGAAAAGCTCTGAACAATCCTCTTATCCAGAGCCAAATAACAGATATATTGGCAAAAACAAAACTTTCATCCAAATTAATAATGTCTTTATATATCCCTGTCCAAATCTGCATTGGCTCAAGACTGGGAGGCATTTCCCCAGTAATTGTTCTCTAACCACTGAGTTTTCAAGCAAAGCCAGCATCCTCTGTATTGAAGTTAACAGGTCCTATTTCTGAGGGTGTCTTTGTCTTCCTGGTCATTACCACTATGTGATATTCATTAGTCAGTCACAAAAGAGCAAATTATTTCACATGTCAGTACAAAGGCACTTTGGATCGATTTAAAATTAAAAAGTAAAATATGATGTAACTTCAGTACAGGATATACACCGTCCCCTCCCCACTTTCCTTTTTTATCTTTCCTCTTCGTTCCTTTTTGAAATCTGATTTGTTGGCAGGGATAGACTATGTGCATATTTTGAAAATAGCATTAGTAAAAAGGAACCTCCTAGTGATATTTTAGGAGCTTGAATGAGTTGATCATCTTGGACCATCACCTTTGTGCACCATCCCAGACATAAAATCACTGCTCATTTAGGTCCTAATTGGTATCCATCTTGGTGATGTTGGCGAATTAAGCAAGCAGATCATTCTCTCACCTCTCTCTCTGAGATTTCCCCATATTCCAAGATCCCTGGTAAGGTGGTAAATAAGAACATTTACTGTTTCTTGTAATATATGCCACAATAATTCAAAAAATAAGCACAAAATAAACAGAACAATCCTTTCGTCTTCAAAATGAATTAGTTTCTCTCTGAGAGCAAAATAAAACAAAACTTGGATCCCAGTATCAGCTCTACAACTCAATAAATTTACTTCCTAGACAATCAAGAGCCCAGAACTCTGACTCAGTCAGGATTCTCATATCTAGGATGGGCTTAGAGTGGGGTGACCCTGGTCCACAGTGATTGGCATGGATCAAATAATTTACTGAGGAAAACACAAAAAGATGACCTCAGGAGCCAAGAACAGAGTTAGACATGTCAATTTTTTATAAAAGAGTCCAGCTGTTTAGTAAAAATTAAAATAAAATAATAACAGCTATTGTGTACACATTGCTTACTCTGTTTATTTGTTCCAACCTTATAACAACCTCATGGGGGTTTATTTGGGGGAGTATATTAGGTAGGGTATAAGAGAAGCAGCTGTCAACAAAGAGAATGAAAGTACAATGGCTCAAACAAAGCAAAAGTTGATTTTTCTCTCTCATGTAAAATTCCAGGACAGCTAATCGGCTTTGCTCCCTGAGGTCGTCCAGGGATTCTTTGGCTGGGGCAGCTCTTCCTATCCCAACCCGCGGTCTCCATCTCTGTATCTAAAGTGACTGCTGCAGTTGTCACCACGATCCAGCTAGTGCGAAGCACGAAATAGGAAGTTCAAGGAAAGCAGTGGGCCTCTGAGAAGCACCCAGAAGTTTGCACACATCGCTTCCTGCAAACAAGCAGGATCTGAAGAGATTCACCGAGGTGTCTTTGCATACAGAGTCCTTAGTAACAGGGGTACTTGGCATTGCAATGTATGGAAAATGTATGGTTGAGATGTTTATCTGTGTGATCTTGGGTAAAACATTGACCCTCTCTGGACCTCCATTTCTCTATATGTAAAATTTAAATGTTCAATGATATCATTTCCAAGGATCCCTGCAGCTCTGAAATTTTATGATTATGTTTAAAAACATGTACATGTAACTATAAAACCAATAATGTGTGACAGATTAGGAATTTAGAGGAACCAGATTTTGTCCAATCTGTCGCAAGCTGAGCTTTGGAGAAGCTGCCCCTTTTGTTTCACTACACAAAATGACTTTTATGTAACATTAATCCCATAAAATGCTCTGAGAAAAAAGGGCTCTAGGCATTTTAATTGGAATACTTTGGGTTGTAAGTGGGGAAAACGAAAGAACTAAATTAAGGAAAGAGAAGAATGTTTATAAGGAATATGGAATGTCACATGGAACCTAAGGTCAAGAATATGACTGGACTCAGAAGCAGCTAGGTCCAAGAACGCAAATGCCCTTAGGACTCATTCTCTTTCTCTCCTCCCTGTTTAATTCTTCTCTTTCTTGGTAAAAAACAAACAAACAAACAAACGAAAAAAACAGGCTCCTTTCACTTCTACATGGTGGGAAGAAAGGCTACGAACAGCTCCTGAGTGTTATACTTTACCCACAATTCAGGCAACCAGGCAAAACTGGCCCCACTCTCTTCCAGTTCCAAATTCAAAAATCCTGGGACAAATACTTCTTGGCTCTGCCAGGTCAAGTCCTCCCCAGGCAAAGCAGCAGAAGGCGGAGTCACACTGTAACGTAGCTGCCTCTTTACATGCAAGGTCTTTTTCGTTTTATTCATTTATTCTCGACTTTGATAAGGATGCCTCAAATATCACAAAATTAAGCATATTTTTTTTTTAAGATTTTATCTTTTCCTTTTTCTCCCCAAAGCCCCCCAGTACATAGTTGTATATTCTTCGTTGTGGGTCATTCTAGCTGTAGCATGTGGGACGATGCCTCAGCGTGGTTTGATGAGCAGTGCCATGTCCGTGCCCAGGATTCGAACCAACGAAACACTGGGCCGCCTGCAGCGGAGCGCACAGACTTAACCACTCGGCCATGGGGCCAGGCCCAAAATTAAGCATATTTTTGGCTACTGGTTGGCTATAGTCTTTACCATGCTGAGAAAGTATATTTTTATTCTTAGTTCTTTCTCTAAGAGTTTTCACCATGAACAAATATTAAAATTTTAACAAGCGCTTTTTTTTAGGGACTCAAAAGCAGTCTTAAATAAAGCAGCAGCTGCTGCACATTTTCCCATTATACTATGATTTGTCTTTCGGAATTTTTAAAAAATTTTTAATTTTAAACTTTTTAATTTAGTTTTTTAAATTATTTTATTGAGATCATAGTGGCTTAAACATTGTGTAATTTAAGGTGCACCTTATTATATACCAGTTTCTGTATAGACTGCATCGTGCTCACCATCAATAGTCCAGTTTTTATCTGTCAACATACATATGTGCCCCTTTATCCCTTTCACCCACCCCCTTCCCCTCTGGTAACCACTAATCTGTTCTTGCAAGTAATTCTTGAAGGGAATTCTGGGCCCATAATCTCACAGGGGTGCAATACACAAATTTAGAAAATGCTGCCTTAATACAGACTCTTCTTAGAGAGTCACAAAGTGTATTAGCAAAATTAAAGCTGTAAAAATCTTAAAGTAAACTATTTAAATTCATGTTCCTCAATAAACTTTATAAATTTGAAAAAAATGTTTATATACATATGTATGCATAATACATTTGAATACATAAATACATATAACACATTTGAAAATTCTTCTCTGTAAATTAATCTGTGTCACTTATTCCAACTGACTTTACTCCATAACAGCCACTTTGTAGCTCATTAACATTATCAAATAGCTTGTATGTCTCCATATTAACACTCTGGGTGCCCTGGAAACCCAGTAAGAGATGAGTTTACCCTTTGACTATTTTGAAATCCAGATGAAATAAGATAACACACAGTACTCAGGTTTTTTAGATGTAGCTATATTGTGATAAATAACTAGTTCACAGAAGCAATAAGGTTAAAGAAAGGTATGGGCTCTCCTCTAAATTTTGCTGAAGGAGGACATTTCTTTCATTGGGAATAGCATTAACTGATAAACCAAATCATGATTAAGCATTGTTCTCCCCAAAATAACATGTAGTTTAGCACAGTGTGATAAATGACACATGATTGGTACTTATTCAGTGCTGTAGTATCTTGAAAGAAGAAAGCAGTAATCACTTCTGGTTTGAGCACGAAGGAAAGGCATTAAAAAATGAGTAGGATTTTACTAGGCAAATATTGAAGGTATCTCTATGGTGGAATTCTGAGATGAGGAAAAAGCATGTATAAATGTACAAAAGTGAAAAGCTCAGGACACAACCTGGCAATGCTAAATTACGTAAATAGGTCATAAGCTACAGTACATATCTGAAAATAACAAGAAGTAAGGGGTAAAAAAGGATTATGCCTGAATTTTGGAGGCTCTTGAATGCCAACTTAATGAATTTGGACTTCATTCTATAAGCAGCAGGGAGATTTTGATAGTTTTATGTTCTGTTTTTTTGGTTTGTTTTTTATTTTTGTCAAGGAACTACAAAGTTCAAGATATTGCTTCAAGAAAATTAATGCATCAGTGACGTGCTGGAAAAGGGAGAATGCAGGGGCAAGAGAAGCAGTTAATCTCCTCTTCCTTGATGTGGTAGATGGTATTTTCCAAAGATAGTTACAGCAACATCTCACATCCCCCATGGTCTTCTTACAATGTGACATTGACATTACTCCTATCAACTGTTGGGGTCTCTATCTCCTCCCCTTGAAGCAGAGTGGACTTTTGTGATTGCCTTGACACAGAGTACAGCAGAATTGATGGTATGTGACTTCTAAAACTAGACCATAAAATGCTACGCACTTCTGCATCATTCTCTTAGGATAGTAGCTCTTGAAACCCACTTACCATGCTGTGAAGTCCAAACTAGACCAATAAGAGAGACCATATAGAGAGGCCACAGTATAGGCCTCTCTGTATAGGTTGACAATCCAATGAAGGTCTCAGCCAACAACCAGCATCACCTTCCACACATGTGAGAGTAGATGTCTCCCAATGTTCCCAAACCCTAGCCACAGAATCACCCCAAGTCTTCAAGTCTTCCCAGCTAAGGCTCCAATGTTGTGAATCAGAAATAAACTGAATCTTCTGTACAACTGCTAGGACTAGGTTGTTCCCTGGGGCTAAGTGGACTTCTCAGTGAGGGACAGAGCTGCAAACCATCAGCTTGGGTATCTGGCTGAAGAACTCCAGAATTCACTACAGTCTACCCCTTGCACTGCTCAGTTTTCTCCCTTCTCATAGTAAATTCACCCCATCTGGAAACAGTTTACACCATGTTCTGATTGGTCTTGTTTTCTTGGAAAACTTACAAGAGAAGTGTTAATAGAATGAACTACAGCCCCCACTGTTACAATTCTTGAGGCTGTAACTGTTAATCAGCAACCCCCTCTCCATTGCCCTCTCTAGATTCCTCTTATCTGTGGCTGGTAGCTCTAACTCACGCTAATTCTAATGACAGACAATTCTCTGCTTTCCAAAGAGTGAACACAAGGAAAAAAATTCTCTCCTCTTGCCTCTAAAATTCAGAATGAGATCACATTTGTCCTCCACGTTCCCTGGCCATTTCCATTGAGATAATAGGAGAATGGACTAGGCAGATTAGCTGGAAGAATGACCCAGACCTTCATCTCTGTGAGTCTGAGTCCCTAGTTACCATGATCTCAGCCTAGGGCTGAGGGGCATGCGAGCACCAAGAGATGCCCAAATGCATCACCTAATCCCAAACATATTATTCCAGGCTCACGTTGTCTAGCAGCAGCCCTACCTCTCCCTGATGATTGGGGTCATTTACCTCTGCCAGTGTGATGACTCCATTCTTGCCTATTGCCTCCTTGCCACAAAAAGCCTAAAGTGATCAAAGGGTTTGCAAAGCATTGTGCTTCTTTCTTAGGGGTAGAGAAGATGTAAAGGATCTGTACTTTACTTTGGAGGGGATGTCACAGTTTGACCCAGACCCAAATACCTTTACTAATGTTATAGGTGCTTAAATCTTCCATAGGGTTCATCTCCTCCCTTCTGCCTACCAAGCCTTCCAATGTACTTGTCTTTTCTTGCTCATTTGGTTCAATTACCAAGATATCATCAATATAGTGATCAATAAGACCTAGTTAAGATGTTCTGTGGAATGTCCAGACAGTCCAGATCCTTTGGACTATATTATGACAAAGGGTAGGAGACCTAACATAGCCCTGGGGAAAGATTAGAAAAGTATGCCATTGTCCATGAATGCAACCTGTCTCTGATCTTCCTTCTTAATAAATTTATGACCTTGGGAATGTTTTTGTGCTTCAGTTTTGTCTTCTATAAAATAAGGACTAAACATACTATCTACTTCCTAAGTTGTTATAAGAATTAAAGAAGTTAATAGATATAAAATGTCTAGCATATCTTCTGATAAAGAATAAGCAAGCACTCGCTGAACAGTAACTTTGAAAATTAGCTAATCTCAGACATTGTCAATGTTCTTCATTGTCTTCTACTCATAAATATCTTTGCTTTTTTATTTGCAGACAAATTAAAGAGGTTGATGTCAGTCTAAAGAGAGGTTTTCACTCTATCTGAAGTAAGAAAGATAAAAATCTCTGAACAAAAGGGAGCTATGACTCTCAATAGTCCAAAAAGCCCAAGAGCATATCATATGACCACTCATAACCCATTCTTTCCATCCACCAGTCCACCTTAACTCTTGAACCTTTTGAAGAAACACTTTTCAAAGCCCTAGTAACTACTCACATATATCACATGCAGAGTTTATTGAGAGTTTTATTGCTCAATAGGCATAGTTATACAATCTGCCTCAATCCCAAAATGACTTGATTTAAGAATTCATAATAATACTCCAACAAGGAGGATTTCTTTATTATGTATTTCTTTACCAAATACATTTGGTAAGTTGAGTTTCTAGTTAATACATTACACAGGCCATAGAAATTTAGTGACCAGCTTCTAATACAAGTGCAGCGCATTCGGTCTTCCTCAGATACTAAAACTGCTGAAGTGGAGTCATCTGTTCCGCATCCTCTGGAAGAACATAGAAAAAGTTCACTAAAGTGCCCAATACTTGTTCAGAATAGAAGAGTATCTAAAGGGAAAGTGGTATTATGTGTATTCGGTTAAGTCCCAACTCTACCAGTTAGGTATGAAGTCTGGGAAAGGTAACCCTAATATCTTCAGCTTCCTCAGATGTAAAGTGAGAAGGACATTAATATGGTTGCTTTGATTGAAGGAAATAACTCCTGGAAAGTTACAAAAAATACCTAATGTATAGGAAGTATAATCATAAATGTTAGCTATCATTATGACAGTAAATACTGTTAAAGTTACTGCTTATTTTCCTTTCTACACTTTTAACCTACCTAGATTTTGGGTCTTCAAATGACTACTTTGTTGAAGATCTGTTCGTTTTCTTAGTTTACAGAATTTAACACAACAAATTCCTGCATAAGGAGGAAAAACTTGTTTTTAAAATCCTATTTTATAAACTGAGACAAACATGATACATTTATTTAATGCTTTATTTAAAAGAAAAATAGCACATCACTTCAATTTACACAGAAAACCCATCCGCTCTGCTTATTAAAGATTTTCCCTCTCTGTGTTTCTCCACACAGAAAGCACCACAACTGGACTGCACATTGGCAGAGGTGAAAGAAAGGCTCCCTCGTTCTTATGGGCTTTGCTGTTCCATCCCTGTTTACATTTTTCAAATGCTGGGTCTATAGCTCCTCTGGAGTATTTACCCATCTTTCTTGGGACTAAGTTTGGCCCACCCTGTCTTTACATCATGAGGGCTCCGATGGGAAGTAAGCAACATTAATTCATGTTAATATTAACAACAAACAGACCATCCTCTGCTTTCCAAAGAGTGAACACATGGCACAAACATTCTCTCCTCCTGCCTCTAAAACTCGGAATGAAAGCTTATTTCTCCTCCATATTCCTCTGGCTACTCTATTGAGATGCTATTAGGTGAACTGAACACATTTGTAGAAACTCTAAAACTCAGAAGCAATGTTTTAACTTCCTTTGTAGAGTTCTTGATCTCAGAAGACTTATCCAAAGCTGATACGTACCTGGGAAAAAAATCCATTGTATTTTCTCTTCATGCAAAAAAAAAAAAGAAAGAAAGAAAAGAAAAGCAAGCTCTTTAATCTCTTGCCTAGTTCCAATGAAACCTAGCCAAGAAAATACTTCAGTCAGCAAAAATTAGTATGTGAAGGTAGCATACAGAAAAAAATAACCTTGTCTCCAATTATACTTTTCAAGGTCTGATCGACAATTAGTGGAAAAGTCAGGATTGCTTTATAGGACGTTCTGACTAAAAGGTAAGTTGACTTTTTTTCTTAATAGATCTGGAAAATTTTTTGGAACAAAAATCATTGCTGAGTGAGGAAGTTTTATTAAAATCCTTGAAGAATTTTTCAACTGTGGAAATACTGTGTTCAAGAATAAAGTTTTACTGCATCTATTAAAAATAATAAAAGTGGATCTATTAAAAATAATAAAACCAGAGTAAAATGTGGATGTAACACATGCATGGTAAAGTTGCACACTGTAGCATAATCAGGAAGTATTCACTTCATTATTTGATAAGTATATTTTCTTTGTTAAGTTTATCTGAGTGATTTCCTAGTACCAGACTTACATATTGTACATGAATGCTGTGACTAATTCACACATGCATGTCCACTATAACAAAACAAGTATATAAGTATACATGAAGGTTGAATCATTCTAGGACCAATTCATATTTGCCCAATATTTGAGTGTCTATCTAGCGATGGATACTTTAATATTTCTCACATAAATTATCTCATTTAACCTAGGGAGTTAATAGAGGGTTGTGTTTAAGAGCTTGGACTCTAGAACCAGACTACCTGAGGTCATAATGTCAGGCCTGTTATTTACTAGCTGTGTGATCTCGAACACATAAGTTTCTTAACCTCACTGTGCCTCAATTTTCTAATCAAAAATACGGGCATAGTAGTTTTAACTACTTCAGAAGGTGGTGTGGTGATTAAATGCAAATGTATAGATGTAAATTCTCAGAACAGTGTTCAGAAAATATTAGCTATTATTATTCATGAGGTGAATGTTATTTTTGACCTATTAGATAAGGAAATCAAAGCTCAATCACTGACTTGTCAAAATTTTCTCAGGTACCTGAAGGAATAAGCATTTTTGTAGTGTCCCATTCAGAGGAATGAGTATCAGATGGCTGCAAACTGACCTCGTTTGGTAATTCACAATTATTGAGTTATTTTGGATGAGTATCGGTAGCTTTAATAGTTCTCCTAATATCTCAGCCTTGATGCTGAGTATAATAATGCTATGAATGAACGTTTCAGACCAAATCCTGCCATGCACACACTTTTAACATTAGGAAGCCACAAAAATACTAATGCAACTAGTTCTACAGGCTCAATGAGGTAGCAGCTCTCTACAGTTTCAGGTATTCAACAGTATCCTTCATAAAAGGTTAATACACAGCAGAAAAGCAACATCCTAGAGGCAGGACTCAGCTACTGCAGTAGGAGTCAGGTGAAAAGAAAAACCCTTGGATGAGTGCACTCACACCAGATGGGTTTGGGGTCCTAAACTGAGAGTCATTCTCAAGGGATATAGGCTATCAAGTCTACTATGTTCTGAAATCCTGCCCATGCAGGAGCCCCAGCCCAATATACCTAGCCAATCACAGATACACATCTTGAATATAACTAATTTTACCAATGAAAAAACATTTCTACATCCAGTGCTCTCATTACCGTGGCATCTGGTGGAGTTCTGAGATGAAGAGAGCTGAAAGCTTGGATTAGACACTTCCAAAGTGTGAGGATGCAGTTACAGCTTTTCAAGTGCTGGCCAAACCCTCACCCCCCGCTCCCGGCCCAGCATGCATATTCTGTATTAGGTTATTTTAAATTTTAACTACCCGCATTCCACCTCCACTATACAGATTAAAACTGACCACACACATACACACAACACTGCTTATGATAAAGTGTTTAAATTATGAACAATAAAACATATTATTCTTTAATTCTCTAGAAACTTCTTCTAAACTGACCTCTTGAGAGTTTACCAGCCTGTTTTGTTTGACATAGCCACTACTACACAGATCTTCAAATTCCTGACTTCTATTTAGGCAGTATTCTTGTGCCTGATATTAGTTCCAGTCAACACTCAAACAATTATTCTATCAGATGTTAGTATTAGACATTACCAAAATGCACGGCCTGCTCTTCCCTCTCTCTGTCTCCTAACACTATATATATTTATTATTTCACCTCACTGAGACCTAAAGTCTCTGACCCCATTTCCTACC
The DNA here is from genome assembly GCF_037783145.1 of Equus przewalskii. Classification (NCBI taxonomy): domain Eukaryota; kingdom Metazoa; phylum Chordata; class Mammalia; order Perissodactyla; family Equidae; genus Equus; species Equus przewalskii. The sequence goes on along the minus strand of NC_091832.1, from coordinate 101,638,907 downwards.
TTCTCCTAGAGACAGTAGGAAAGTGATGGAGCATGTGGAAGCTAGAAAAGGAATAACCCCAACTGAAGGTACTCGAAATAAAAATTGTTGAAAAACACTATCCATATTTTTCCCCCAGATCCCCCACCACCACTCTTAACCCTACTATGATCTCTCATGCAAACTGCCCTAACAAACATAAATGGCTTCAATTCAATGGGCATTCTTTCACTTATACTCTCTTGCAACTATTTCCTCCTTTTGGGTTCTCTGACTCTACTCTTTCATGGATATCTGCTGTCTTCTATGGCCATCATTCTCATTAGTGCCCATTAATACTTGTATTCAGTACAAGTCTTGGTCTGGATTCTTTGGCGGAACTCACCCATTACTATCTATATCCTGAAAATTCCTATATCTCTATCTCCAGGCCAACTTCATCCCTTAGTTCTACAGCTCTGCCATCTAACTATTGATTAGACTCTCCACTCAAATGTCCCACTGGCAACTCATACTCAAAATGGTCAAGACTGAACTCAACATCTCTCTTCCCCTGTACTCCTCCACCACTACAAGTCCAGCATCTTCCCTTTTATTTCCCTTCTATTTCTGAAATTACAATCACCATTCTCTAATCACCCAAATCAGAAGAGTCGTCATCATTGTAAGTACAATATGTTTTCCTCATTCCCCCCACACAATCAGTAAATAATTCCTCTCAAGTTTACCTGCTAAGTGTTTTTTGGTGCTGCCTTCTATTCTTATCATTATCTTAGTTACGAGCCTTCTTCATTTTTTATCTAGATTACTGCAATATCCTCTAAGTAGTTTCCCTGTTTCTATATTGCTTTTCCCCTCCAGTCCTTTCTATGTTTGACACCAGAGTGATCTAAAATTCAAATGAAATGAAGTCATACCTCAGTTTATAATGATTTAATGGGTACCATAGCTTTCATGATAAACTCCAAACTCCTTAGTGTGTGTATGAGGTATTTCATGAACTGACTACCTGACCCTTCAATCACATCTGTCACCTAATATATTGATATTCTTGAAGGAAGTAAAATACACCATATTCTCTACACCTTACTGACATGCTAGTATAAAACAGAATATCCATTCCTCCCAACTCCCACACTGCTTAATTTTCTCCACTTTCACCATTTAGCTCGGATTTTACCTCCTCTATGAAGTTTTCCCTTACTTTCCCAATGGATTCAGAGACCCTCCAAAAATTGCAGTCCATATTTTATATCTCACTGAATTATTGGTTTATTTGTCTATCTTCCCCATCAGACTCCTTAATGAATGGCAGTGATTCCCAAGGGCTTAATACAGTGCTTGAAATTAGAGTGCAATAAGTAATTACCTGATGAGTGATTGCCATATAATCAGAGACATAAAGAGTACTTCTGGGTTCCTTGTTGCTCAGCATCCTGTTGATAGGCCCACAAAGAGGGCCTTTAATTTAATATGTGTCCTTCAAGAATTTGGCTCCATAAAAGTGACATTTACTATAATTTTGCCCCTAGTGATTATTTAACACCATCTACAGTTTGTAATTAGTTGATTTAAAGTATGATTGAATGGATTGACTCATTGAGTTAACCCACAAGTATAACCAGTAACTTTATGAAAATATTCTTATTGGGTTCCTATCTCAAATAAAGGTCCCTAAATTAGACAATTTGAGATAACTCTGGCAATTTCTTTAAATTTGTTTTTGTTTGTTTGTTTTTGGGTTTTGTGGGGGGTTTTTAAATTTTTTTCCTGCTTTTTCTCCCCAAATCCCTCCAGTACATAGTTGTATATTTTAGTTGCGGGTCCCTCTAGTTGTGACATGTGGGACGCCACCTCAGTGTGGCCTGATGAGTGGTGCCATGTCCACGCCCAGGATCCAAACTGGTGAAACCCTGGGTCACCAAAGCGGAGCGCATGAACTTAACCACTCAGCCACAGGGCTGGCCCCAATAACTCTGGCAATTTCTAATGAGGTCTTTAATGTCAAAGCTTATCACTGATTACTGAGCTAAAAAGTAATAATAGTTATTCTTCAAGTGTTCACTCAGTTTCATGCGCAGTGTATTACAGACCGGTGGTTTTCAACTAGGGGGCAGTTTTGCCCTTCAGGGGACAGTTGGCAATGTCTAGAGACACTTTTGGTTGTCACAACTATTCGAGAGGCGCTACTGGCATCCAGTGTGTAGAATCCAGGAACGTTGCTGAACATCTTACGATGCATAGGACAGACCCCCACAACAAAGAATTGTTCAGCTCCAAATGTCAATGGTGCTGAGGTGCTGAGGTTGAGAAATCCTACTTAACCAACAGGAACATTGTATGATGAGACAGTATTAATCCCATGTTACAATCAAGAAAATAAGACCTTGAGAATTAAGTATTCAAAGTTGCTTAGTTAATAAGTGGTGGGACCAGAATTTGAACCCATGCTTGTGAAACCCTAAACTCCTGCTCTCTTCAATATAGTAAGTTGCCTCTACCCAAAATATTTAATAACTATCACTTTTTTAGACATAAGGATAACTGTTGCATATGATTGAATGATGTATTGTGCAGTCATATCTCCCAAAATAAAATACAGAAAAGTTTAAAGTAATTGCAGATCAATTCTTTACAGATGACTATGAGAAATAGTGGACTCTCTACATCTTTTTTTAAAATTTTGATTGGCAATGATATTGTGGTTCTGTCTTTCTGGTTAGTTTTGTTTCTTTCTCAATGACCTAATTTATCAACAAAGTTGTTAACCTGCAAAGCCTGACGCTATTTAACTTTATATACATTTACATGTGTTATCTCTAATTTTCAAAACAACCCTTCAAGGTGGGTGTTATATTCCCCACATTGCAGATAAGGAAACAATATTTTGTTCCAGTGAACTCAATCAGCCTGTGGAAAAGCTTAGGGAAGAACATGTTAAAACAGCTTCTATAGGTTTTAAGTTATCAGTAATTGCCCAAAAATCTTTCAAAAAAACTCAAATAATCTAGATGTATTTTTTTTAAATGAGAATCTATTCGCTCTTTGATAGTCACGCCAGCTATCTCTGTACAAATTTTTTTTTTAGCATGGCCAACTGTAAGCTTCCTTTTTATAGTTTTCCTCCACTAAATCGGAGCAATTGTTAAATGGCAAGCCATTGATTAAACCACGGTTTACATGTATCATTCTCCCTATGAATGAGTAGAACTTTTTATAATTAACGCTAATGGTACTCTTGCTGTAATCAGTACTAGCTTTGAGTCCCAATTTATAGTATTTGCTTAATATACTTTCCCGTTCACATCTTATCATTTTTCCATTAAAGAAAATAATAAATTAACCTCATGCTTAATAAACACAATATACAAGGAACTTCCCGGAATACATGTACTCACCAAAAACTGAGAAAAAAATAGAAATTACATAACACTAATTTCTATGTGTAGATGTTTTTTCTTAGGAAGTATTTCTCATAATTCAGCTCTATTTATTTAGTCACATAATTAAAATGATAAATACAGTCACATGCACATTTACACACACCATGGTGTGCACTATCTCTAAGTTTCCTGGAACAGCACAAGTTTAATTCATCATAAAAATAACACGCACATATACAAACAAATACATATAATACACATATAGTATGTATGTATTATTATACATATATAGTATGTATATGTGTGTTTTATATGATTAATTAAAGAAACAACAGCACTACTCAACCAAGAATTTTTTTAAGTATTTGTTTTCAAGCTAGAAAGGAGAATTTTACCTTACATCACCCAGTTTTGAAAAACCCCAAGGATAAAGTTTAAAACAACAATAGGAAAGTTAATAGAAAAGTACATATAAGAGTATTCTAAAATGTTGCTCTTTTTAACCCTAAGAATTCTTTAAAAACACATAAAGTGTGAAGGCTGGGTTTTCCTTGGTCCATTTATACCTCTCCTGTGCCATCTAGTGTTTTTAGGCGATTACAATGAATCCAGAGTGTTAACACTTTTACTATGAATCCAGAATCTAGAATAACCTGTTAACACTTACAGCTTGTCTGCACAGTCAGCCTCAGGCAAGCAAACAAGTACCTTAAACTTGGGCTGCAAAAGGGTGGTTTTATTGGGTTATGAAAAAATTGCAAATGAATAGGACTTTAATAGCAAAGGAGAAAGCTTTAAAGTTAAGTTCAGGAACTGCGGCTAACAGATGTTGAGAAAATAATGCATAATGGAGCTATTGAGTCTCATTAGATTCATATACAGTATAATAGAAGTAGAATTTTGATCTGAGGCCGCACATCTGGATGGGAGAAAGTAATAGGAAAAGGATAGAGTGAAACAGAACTATCCTTCCTTATTCACAGTCGAACATTTTTGCCTCTCTTGTGGTCTGGCTACTGTACCAGATTCGGTCATAATACCCACCATTAGAAATGGCTGCCATGGCTATTTCATCCCCTCAGAGTAAAATCCTACTTTACTACTTTTATCCAAATGTTCCATTAAATGCACAGGCTTTCTGCATGGAGCCAGGTAGGAATCTTCCCCTGCAAGATATTGGATTTTAATTCGTTCTGTGTGAGATACTGTTTCATCAGACATGAATTTCTCAATATATTAATATATAGAAATATTTCTCAATTCATGCCTGAAATCCCTGATCTGAGCAACAACTCAAATAACTGAACCCAATTTAGATCAGACACCCTTCTTTAAATGGGAATTAAATAGACTGAATAAATGAAACCTAATGAATTGACTCCATCTTGAGTCAGTTTAGGATTTCACACAAAAATATCCCTGGTCTTCATGTTCAGGTCTAATTAAAAGAATACTTAACCAAAATCAGTTAATTGTTCCCAAAGTGGTGAATTATGCTGCTGTTTCTCATTCAAATCTCATTTCAGGTGCTTTTTGAATTTTACAGGAATCTGTATTTCTGTACAGAAAAAGAGAGGAAAGCTGCGCATATCTACTTTTGTTCCTAGGCCTTCGGGGAAGTAGAGTCAAGAGTCATGGATAACCATTAGTAGGAGGAAAGGGAGAGTTAGCTATCACAAATGAGCGATGTAGTTTGTGGAATAAAACTGAGCTTGAAAGTGATTTTTAAACTCTTTCCAAGCATGAGTGGTCAATCACTGCATTGCTGAATTATTAATCTGATAACAGCTATCATTACAGAGCTTTGCGATTGCCAAGTTCTATACTCAGCTTTTTCTTTACGTTATCTCAGCCAATCCTCACAAGTGAAAAGTTAGGAAACTGAGGCTTAGTTAGAAAAGTTCATGTAACTTGCTCAAGGTGACAATAGCCCATAAATGGCAGAGCCCAGATTCATTCCTGAACTGTCAGACACTAAGGTTCATGCTCTAAACCACTACCTCCCCAGTGGTGGAGACACTGTCTGAAAGTCAGCGCCCCTGATGTGCAATTCTTAGGTCAGTGCCTCCCCAATCCTACAAAAAATAAATTCATAAAAGAAAAACAATAGAATTCTACCAGAATTTATGACTATTCTTCTGAGATGCAATGGAGCATCTCATTTTGGGTCAGCCCAGTGTGCTCTCTAGTCTACCACTGTCTTGAGATCACTTTTTGTCAATACCTTCATGATAATAAGCAAAAAGGTTATCACAATGATAGCATCCCAACTCAAACTCAGTTCTCCTTTACAGCAGCACAGACTCCCTTTGCTATCCAGTGAGGTCCTAGACTCACACAAAGGCAGTTCAAGGAAATTCACTGAATAAGGATATCCAGGAAGTAATTCCTAGGCACTAAGGATATCCTGCTGGCATAAATTACAAGCAGATTCCATCTTGGTAGATTGATCCAGGTTTATAACATTAAACAAACCTTTTCAGGTATCACTTGTCTTCACTACTCTCTGTTAGTTCAATAGCCCTTAACGCCAATGCTTAGAATTTCTCTTCTACCTTTCACCCTAAATCCAACACTGGGCCATTTTGCTAAAACAAAATACATTTTTCATCTCTGGAGGAAGAGGGACATTCGCTAGTTGGGTCCCTAAACTGTCCACTTTGGATTCTGATGAAGCTTATTCTTCAAACAGACAGGAGCACCCAAGGAAATTCTACTCCTAGAAATCCTGTTTTCTTTCATTGTTATTCTCCTCCCCTCCGTTGTTTTCACCTGTCCCTCTTTTCCCCTACATTTCTTAGCACACAAGCTCCAGCTGGAGGACCATTCTTTCTTGAAGAGTTGGCCACTATATGCCTTTCACCACATTCCTCTTTCAGAGATGCTGCTATGGACTGAATTGTGTCCCCCTAAAATTCATATGTTGAAGCCCTAAACTTACCAGTGTGATGTATTTGAAGACCTTTGGGAGATAATTTGCTTTACATGAGGTCATAAGGGTGGGGTCCTTATAGTGGGATTAGTGCCCTTATAAAAAGAAACACCAGAGAGCTTACCATCTCTCTCTTTCTGCAGCGTGGGGACACAGCAAGAAGATGACTGTCTGAAAGCTAGGAACAGAACACTCACCACAAATTGACCATGTTGGCACTCTGATCCTGGAATTCTAACCTCCAAAACTGTGAGAAAATAAATTTCTGTTGTTTAAGCCACCTTGTCTAAGGTATTTTGCTATGGCAGCCCAAGATGACTAACATACATGTACGATACTCATTAAATATTAAATATACCCACCGTCTGGTTCTGAGAGTCACAGTGTCCACCAACGCACATTTTCAAATAATTAAGATCTGCTTTTATACATTATCAGATAAGCTACCGTCCCATCTGGGATAAATTTCTAGTCCACGATAATTTTGGTGAGGAGGGAAGTTTTGCTAGAAACAGAAGTAACTGGAGAGACTAGAGCAAAGAGGTCACACAAATATCAGTCCAGCAATGTACACAGAATAGGGATAGGGAAAAGTCAAAATCTAAAACCAAAGATTCAAGAGAGAAAGGATGATCAAGAAAGTGAAGTGAGGGGCAGTACTTAGCTCAGGGCTAATCTTCCCCCCCACCAAAAAAGAAAGTGAAGTGAGTATTGATATATTAGTACTGAAAAACAAGTTTATAGACTTTTGATTCCTTTAACAGTCAACCATCTAACATTCAGCATTCTGAGCAAAGGCTTACTCTTACCATCATAAACCTAGGCAAGCCATCAAGAAAGATCTACTCCTAACCTCCTCAGGGCCCCAACTTTTCATCTGAAGATTCAGAGACTAAACAGAGGAATTATTGAGTTGAGTTCCACAGACTTCTGTGAATTCCATACGCGGAACTCAGGGTGCTATGTATCTTTTGAAATTTTAATAAAAACAATAGATATATGTACTTTTTATTGCACACAAAATTCCATGTAAGCATGTGTGCATATGCATGTGTGCGTGTGTGCATATACACACTTATTATTCTTGGAAAAGAATCTGGAGTTTCCATTAGCTTCTCAAAAAAGGTTCTTTCTCAGAACGTTTAAGAACAAAGATAGAGAACTAGAAAGTGGTCTCATTATATTTAAGGGGGAAATTGCCAAGAAGAAAGCATGTTCCATGATGGGATGTAGAGCAAGGCTCCAAGCCCAGGTGAGAAGAACCAAAAGAGCAAAATAAGGAGATGGGGCTCCTTAAACCTCTGGGTTGGGAGTCTGAACAAAGTTCTCAGAAGCAGGGAACAGGGCGGAATACCAGTCCCTATAACTGGGCCAATGTAGGGAAAAGGAGGGAAGAATTACAGCTAAGGAGGAGCGCAGGACCCAGGGCTCAACCTGGGAACCAAGTTCCAGGCCTGAGGAGACCCTCAGGAGCCCAGCATCCACAGAGGTCCTGCAGATCTGAAGTCTGTGAAGACATATAAATTATAATACCCTCCAGATTGGGCGGAGCAACTATTATCATTGATAAACTTTCTGCCGAGGGCAACGGAACGAGTGAGCTTAGAGGTGGAGGCTGTAAGAACCGTGGTGGAGGGATGAGGCAAGTTTAGGAAATGAGGTAGAGCTAATTCAATGGAAGTGAAACCTGCAAGACCTCGAGCCTCCGGTTCTTATGCTTTAGTCCTCCTAGGATTTTCTAAGGAATTAACATCCTACTTGATATATCTCAAGCTCATCTGTTTTCCTAGATCTTTATCATCTAGACCTAGCAGCAAATTCCAGGTCTTCAAAGACAAGCCTCAGTGCAGTTGACCAATGACATGGTAATTCTAAAAGAAGTTTAATTAGTGGTATTTAGATAGTCTTTTCCACCTATTAGTGGAAAAGGGCAGAATTTTAATTATATTATAACAAAACCAACATTCTCTTCCAAACAAAAGGAATATCTTTAATTCCAACGGGACAAAAGAAGGAAAAAGTATCCAGCATTTGGCTTTTATGATTCACTTCTCACACTTTTCTGCTTTTAAAATTTTCACTTTATAGATGGACTTCACTACCCTAGATATAAAGGACAGGAGAAAAGAACACAAAGCTTTATTTTGAGTAGCCCAAAGCCCATTAGTCTAAAAGTGTCAATGTTTTATGGTTTTAAGAAACTGTATAAATTGCACTTGTTTGTGTAAGTTCATTTTCCAAATGTGTGAACACAAATGCCTATTGTCTATGAGGAAAGTTCACGCTGAGCTACAAGCGAATCGTACAATGGAGCTCTCAGCGAAGCAGCAGCCTCTGCCAAGCTAGCCATTTTGGTAAGTGGTCCTAAATTTGATACAGGGGCACATAATTTTTTATTGTTTTCCCAGGGGGGAAAAGCTCTTTTTACAGAGCGCAGACCAGTAACGATTTTTTTTTATTCTTGCTGACACAGCTTTTTTTCTCTTTTACACAAAAGAATCTGAAGCTATAATTTTTAACTTCCTTTTGTTAAAACTGCACAGAAGACCTACTAACTTGTGTCCTTAAGCCCTGCCTTATTTTTTACTCTACATATCATTAAAATCTTTCCCCACTCTCTGCTCAGCAGTTTTTCCTTTCTAAGTCAGCATGGTAATTCATCGTTTGTATTCCCAGAGAGCTGCACAGGCAGACCCAGCTCCCACAGTTTTAGCCTATCCTTGGAATTAGTGTGAAGGTTAACTTCTTCTGTCTTCTTAGTCATTTAGTGTTCTTTTAGAACTATTTTAGATACAACGTAGCCTCAGAGAAGCAATTCAAATTGGCAAATAAATCTTCTGAGTACATCCTTCATTAAAAATTAACAGCTAGCACAAGGGATCCTTGCGATGGAACTGTTCTGTATCTTGACTGTGATGGTGATCACACAAATCTGCACATGTAATAAAATTAAATAGACCTAAATACACACACACATACACACAAACGAGTCCATGTAAAACTGATGAATCTAAAGAAGGGTGATGGAGTATATCAATGTCAATGTCCTGGTTATAATATTGCATTATAGTTACGCAAGATGTTACCATTGGGGAAAACCAGGTGAGGGGTATATGGATCTCTCTGTATTGTTTCTTTCTTTTTTTTTTTTGGAGGAAGATTAGCCCTGAGCTAACTACTGCCAATCCTCCTCTTTTTGCTGAGGAAGACTGGCCCTGAGCTAACATCCGTGCCCATCTTCCTCTACTTTATACATGGGACGCCTACCACAGCATGGCGTGCCAAGCAGTGCCATGTCCGCACCAGGGATCCAAACTGGCAAACCCCGGCCCGCCAAGAAGCAATACACACGCACTTAACCGCTGCACCACCAGGCCAGCCCCTGTATCGTTTCTTACAACTGCATGTGAATCTAAAATTGTCTCAAAATAAAAAAGCTTTTAAAAAATCATTAACAAATTATACATTTTGAGGCGTTTTTAATTTCATCACCTAAAAGAAGTTATTTCTGAAACATTTAAAAGACAATGAAAATGTGCAATATAGCTAATAAAAATTGTCTTTGCTCTGTCCCTCCCCGATGCATGATTATGAATTGCCACTACCAGTAAGAGCAGCCCCAAACCCCTCAGCAGAGCCAGGACATGTCATTTTTAATTTTCTGATTTACAAAAGGTAACCTGGCTTTGATTATGTGCCCGTTTGCCAGCAACAGGATCTCCAGTTGGCTTCTGAGATTTTCAAAGTAGACTCACCAGGCATTTTAATTTCAGCTGTGTATTCAGATGCGCCAGATCACAGCCGTGATGGAAGGGTCCTATGTCAGTGTTGCAGGTGCTACTTCTCAAAAACAGTCACAGAAAAACATCTTAGAAGTGGATGTCTTCCTAAGATATGAAAACAGAGATCTCCTTTAATGTTTTCTCTTGCATTTTTCCAAAACTAATTTTTATGGCCTATATCAAATGAATAGGAGAAATGGATGAATTAAACCAGAAAAATGAAACTGTCATCTAAATTTTCTAGCATTGCAGTTAGATTCCAGTTTAATAGTGTGACATGAAATTGCTTTAAAAATTTTTATATCCTAGTTTCTGCTATCCTGTCTGCACAGTCTCTAAAGCTCTGCAAATTAACAGACACAATCTCACTTAATCTTCAAACTGGAAACACAAAGAAGCTTAGTTTCCTTAAAAGTAATCTCCCGTGCCACAAATCCTGACACCTTTCAAAAGTGGCGTTGTGAAGGGTTGGCTTCAAACTTCTAAACTGATGTTAATCAGACCAGCTCAATCAGAATTGTCTAGGACTTGAAAAAAAATGCAGGCTGTGTATAAATTTTTTACAAAATCATGCATGCCAGAAAACATCAAAGATCTACAAATTCAAGTAAAATAACCAGTACTCGCAGCTGCAGGAGAGCTAGAAATTTTTTCAAATGTAGTTCATAGATAATTTGATCCAAACAGACACCTACACAGAGAACCAATTCTGATATGGGAAGAAAAAGAATGAAGCTGGCATATGGCTATTCGTTTTCTTCAGCAGGGTCTGTTTTGAAACACAATTTTCTTCCAATTGTTTAAAGCAGCCCTATGGTTCCAGAAACAATGATTAATAAAAATGGAGTTCCCAGACCCAGGCTCTGCCCTCTCCATTGAGAATCTGTGAGCCCACCCTGAAGTTGTGTACAAGGGGAAAAACCACAGAAGCAGCTCAAACACTATAAATGTCTAGGATAAAAAGTATCAGTCTAGTAAATCTTCTCTAGATGAACTAATTAGAGGGAAAAGTTACAGAAATTACTAGAAAGTCTAAAATATAGGCTACTTTAAAAGAAGTTATTATTACTTTTACTCATATGAAACTTATACTTACATTTTAGATTAAACCTATATGTATGTGTGGACATATTACAGGAAAGTATATTATACAAGCAATATGAAAAATCCTTAGCCAATTCCTAGCAACTTTTTTGTGGTCATTCTAAACTGCTTAGGCATTGTACCAAATGGCTGATTTAACACTGCAGAATATAGATAAACTAAAAGCATAGTCTGTTTTAAGGGCATGGAGGTGATTTTACACTACCATAACTTTATTCTAAGTATGTTTGTTTCCTTTGTGTCAATGTAAAGCATGCAATAGATAAACTAGAGGAACCATTTTCAAGGAAAAACATGAAAACATTTTGCCTTAAGTAGTTTTAATATTGCTCTCTGCAATTTTGTTTACACTCATAGTTTAGGAAACTGTTTCTTTAATAGAACTTCCTCCTACATAGGAAGCCATTTCCACTCCCACCCCCTCCAAAATTTCAAATTACCATACAGTCTCAACAATGAGTTTTGACTGTGAGCCTAAACAAGACAATAAAGCTGATTTTCCCATCATTTCCATCACCTGGGGCATTAAAGGAACACACTTGGTTTCCTATCCCCCTGAATTAGTTTCCATGCTATTTTCTGAAGTGGTTCAGTGGCTGTTCATGCTAATGCCAAGGGCTGGATCAGCAAAAACTGGCTCATCTCCAGGCTCATTTGGAGAGATGAGCAAAAAGGTGTGGTCAACATCTGCCCACAAGATGGCTTGTTTGGAAAGGGTTAAAGGCAGGCTATCAGTCTCCTGCCACTGTTTCCAGCATTCGCATCAGTCATGGGAAGTGATGTCACACACCTGCAATGCACATGCAAACTGTAAACACTTCACCAACATTGAATTTGAGTCTCCCACCCAAAATCATGCCCAGCTGCCTCACACTGAGTTCCTCAGCTGCCAAACTTGCTTGTCTGCATAGCATCCGGAAAACGGATGGTGTTACACTAACAACAGTTAAGTAGGTTCAAGATTTATACCACCAAGTTGTGCACAGTTTTGTTTTTTGTTGATTACTTCTTGCTGTTTCTAGAATCACAGAGGTGGAATTGGAAGAAACACTAAAGATTATGTAACACAGTGCTCTCATTTTACAAATAATTAAACCATACCTCTACTACAGCTTTTATCAATTATTCCCATATCTTTCTCATCAGACTCAAGGGCAGGGACCAGGATTTGAAGCACCTTTCCATCCCTAGAATTTAATACCTAGCAGATATTCAAGTTTGTTAAATGAATGGAGGGATGAAACAATGGATGGATGGATGGATGGATGGGTGGATGGACGGACGGATGGGTGGATGGGTGGATGGGTGGATGGGTGACTTCTTTGAAAACCATCTCACAGACCTATCCTGGATGAGTAGAAACAGTAGGCTTCAGCAATTTACTCAATTGTTCTAAAACTGAGTTTATTTATCCTTAAAATGGTAATAATAATAGTATCTTCCTCAAAAGATTGTTATGAGGATTCCTTGAGTTAGTGCTTTTCAAAAGTTCCATACAAAGCTAGGCACAAAACAAGAATTCTATAAATACTAGCTTGCTGTTATTTTAATAATGGTAGTGATATAAAATCATCCTCCATTTCTCCTCATTACTATCACTCACCAACCTCTTGGTTCATCCCACATAGATGCCAAAAGCTTTGCCCCCTGACTTGTGGTCTTTCTCTTTTCCTAGATCTACCATCAGTCTGGAGTGAGGTCAACATCCATGTGAACAACTCAACACGCCCTATCTTCACACTTCACTGATATTTTCATCTTCAATACTTGTATTTTTTTCTCTCAGCTATTTATGTCCAATGACCATACACAAATGTTCTCTCTGGAATCAGTCTACCTGAATACTAATGCTAGCTCCATCAGTAGTTACAGCTATGTAATCACTGACACATTTTTAAGCCTCTCTAAAGATTTTTGCTACCTTGTTTACAAAATAGGAATGATAAAGGGACTTACAGTGCTTGATATTTAGTAATATTCAATTACTATTAGCTTTTATTATTATCAGCCAAACTATGCCACCTCTGAAATATTGAACCCAAACAGTAATATGTAACGTTTGGACACTTAAGTTATTCCAACTCTTTTACTATTGTAAATTATCCATAGCAGAAATCATAGCCTGAAAATAAATTAGAAACAAAAAGAAAAAAAGTAAGAAAATACAGAAGTCCTTAAAGATAATAAAATAATTGAAAAATATAATCACTGGGCACCCAAAAAATAATGATGATAACAATAGCAGTTTACATTTATTGAAAATATTTGTAGGGCACTCAGAGCAATACTTGACTGCAAAGTATACCAAAATAAGTACGTTATGTGAATTACGAGTGCCTACCACGTACAGGCACAATTCTAAGTACTTCCCATGATGTGTTTTGCACACACAGATGAGAAAACTGAGGTTTAGAGAAACTCAGTAACTTATCCAAGTTACACGTCTAGTTTATTGCAGAGCTGGGATTCAAACCCACAGACCCAAGGTCACACTGACAGTTCAAACATGGTGTAGTGGGGTTTTGGAGCCAGTCAGTCTGATATCAGAGCCTGTGCTCTTAATTACTTCCTCTCCCTAAATTACTAATGTTCCAAAATACAGTGACAATAGCTTATCTTAAAAAATATATACACACATACATTTATTCAATCAAATTTTTATATCAAACTCTTTCATTCCAACCAATTGGCTTTTGGCTAAATCTTATACTGTTTTCAGCCCCAAGAGCCCTATCCTTCAGGGGTAGTGTTAGCCATCACATGTGAGGCCCTGCCAGGTTTTCCCAGGCTTGCACAGATGGGGACTAGGCCCTCAGTCTCAGCATGTCTTTCCTGTCCTTCAGAATTCTTCACTTCACTGATGATGGATGAAGACTTGTACCTAGACGCAACTGAGTGAGTGTAATGGCAACAAACATTTTTCTGGGTGCCATTCCACCACCACTATGTCAAGCTCATTTTTAATACAAAGATTAGTCTGGTGATACTATGGAAGAACAGGTTTTCCTGCCACCATGGAGTAGAGACTTAGGCTACACATGGTCTAGCTTGTAGATGATCGACTTCAAAGGCATTCCTTCTGGAGTTTCTGGGCAGCAGTGGACTCCAGGTACATCTTTTCTATAGCCATCTGGCACTCATTTTTTAGTTTCACCTCCTGGGTTCTCACCAGGGCCACAAAGTAAAGGAAGCAATAATTCTTCTCTGGCCACCACACTTCCTAAAGTGGAGTCACCTGATAGTTCTACACCCACTCTCAGAACAAAGTAACAGTTTCCTGCCCAGGTCAAATGTCTATTAGCTGAGATGTGTGTTGGGCTCCGGAGTAAGAAGTCAGGTAATATATGAGAAAGGAGGCAGCAACTCAGTAATGCGATTTGTGGTCTTCTGATTTCCTGGAGCAGGAATTTGGGAATTGGGATAAAGGGGCAAAAATAACATTCTTAGCTTGTAGTTCAGCAGAAACCACCAATGATAATCTTACTGAACATATCATCATTCTTTATCAGCTTTTTACTCTATTTCAACACAGCACCATTATAGAGGGAAGATAATTGCTTAAGCAAAACATTTCTTTTTGTTTAAGCTGTCTTCTCAAGGTTTTGCCCAACAATTACAAATTATAAAGAAAAGATGTCTCCTGTATATAACAGAATACTGTCATCTATAGATTAGTTAAAAGAAAATAAACAAAGATTTAGTTTTAAATTCCTAAGTGTACTGCTGAAAATGGCATCAAAGGGATTAAAAAATATTTACATGAATTATTAAATGTTCGGCTTTAGATACATAAGGATGTGCCTTAACTTCTTCACAAATAGAAAGGATTATCAGCACATAGCTTGAATAGCAACAAAATGTCATTGGAAATAAATCACTTTGTCAATGACACCCATATCGTACACTTCCTTACCCCAACTCACTCCTTTCACCTCTCTTACCCATGGATACACATTTCTCCTCTGTATTTGAGGCAGTTTAGGGTGTTTGCCTGAAGTAGACTCTAATACAAAAGCAATAAAAGATAAAGAAGACGGAAAGTAGTAAAAAGTATATATGACTTTCAAGGTAGCATACACTTAGTAAGTCCAGATCTTTGTTCTTCACCACAATATTTCAGTGTATTGAATTGTATTTATAGTGTAATTTTCTTTATTAATATATGAATTTTTGCCATTAACTGGCTCAATATTCTTCATCAATTCTCTCAACCTTTTTGATTTTTGGTTTTCTCACCTGCAAAATAAGATAGTTGCCCCACCTAATCTTGAAAATCACCCAACTCTCTGAGAGATCTTCAACAAATTGATCTTGATTTCACCTTAGTTCAACTTAGTCCAAACTCTATTTGCGTTATTGGAGTCAAGTGCCAAATCAAAATGATCATTTTCATCAGATTGCACAAAAACATCGGAGACCAATAGAATATTAAAACATCAAAGAAATTCTTTCATCAGAATAAGTTTTGCCTCATGGAGAATGATTACCAATAGTTACAAACTAGGATCTGCCAGCTCCCATTCTTTCTGTGTTTGAGGAGCTGCCGAGTTATCACTACCAAACTTGAAACCCAGCTCTGCCCACCGACATTAAAGGCCTGCCCCGAGGCAGCTGAAATACACGAACACAAACACACACACACAGTCCTTCTGCCCTGTCCCTAAACAAATAAAAATTTTTAACAGAGCATGGCACAAAAAATCACACATCAACATCAGTTCCTGACAGTGCTTGCTATATGCCAGCCCAAGGCGGGTAGTCAGGTAGAGGAACTTTTACAAATCCTCTGAGCTGAATGTTCTCCTTTCGGCTCCTCTACCATAGTCACTACTTCTAATTCTTCCTGGTCCACGGATCTGCTCGAGTGCCACACAAAACCACAGAAATGTCTAAAACAAGTGCTGAAAGGAAGGACTGTAAAGTCCCAACTGCACATATGAAAGAAAAAATATGGGCATGAAATTGTCTTCCAAGCATTTAAAATATACTTATCCTCAATTTGTAATATTTGGATTCCAGAGGAATTAAAGACTGTGAATTAAAATAATGCATCAACTAGAGAGCAAAAATGCATCATTTTTGGCTCAGCCTGTTTTCTGTGATGAATCAGAGTTTGTTTTTTCAGTTTAACTCAATTAGGCATAAACATGAAATAGCTCAGAAAAGCAGAAGACAGCAATAGTCTCCTGACTTCTTAACTGTTATTGTGACATACAGCCGCCTCTAACTCTACACAATTATCCGAACCATTTTCAAAAAGTTAATATTCCTACTCAGCTCTTACATGTGAAAAGTTGCTTTTAAGTATCGCGATTTCTAAAATAGTATCTTATAAATTGTGTACATTGATAAGAATTCACATTTATATTAACAAGCAACCAATAGCCAAGTGCCCGCAGGTCTCTCTATTTTGGTTATATTCTAGAGAAGTAAAAACTAACCTTTACCTCTTTAATATTTTATGATCTACATACTCCTCTACTTTCTCCTCCTCACATCCACCTTAATTTCATTTTATCTTCACAGCAATAGGGTAAAGAAAGTTTGTTATTTTCAGTTCATAACTGGAAAAAAAAAAAGCAACTGAGGTTAAGGGAGGTTAAGCAACTTGGTTAAAGTCTCCCCGTTGCTACATGACAGAATTAGTAACCAAACATAGGCCAATACGACTCCAACAAATAGTAGATTACATTGAAACAACCAGTGTCACCTACGAAGCCCCACTACCTAAAAAAATAAAGCTGATCCACCTTCACCAGAACTCCTCCACTCAGACAGACTGCCACTGCCAGGGCTTATATCACAGGATACCTTACTAAATGGCCCCTGAAGTTTCAGACTGAAAACAAATCTAAGGAAACAATATGAGCCATCAGCAACAACCTTGCTTTCCAAAGGAATCTGTGCTGTACAGCAGATCCTGAAAATTTTCATCCATAAGTGTGACATTTGATAGCTCTCAAAACTTTATTTTCATTATTTAAATTTTTTTTCCAAAATCTTGTTTCATTTAATCCAAAGTTTGGAAATAAGATGACACACTTTTCTTAACATCCTACCCTTTAGTCTTTACTCTTTTTTCCTATCTTTATAATACCTATTTTACATTGCTTTATATGTACTAATGATTCAATATCACTAAAAACTATTAGGGTTTTACATAACAGAAAACATCAGTCTCTGAATTTAAACATTTCATTATACAGAAAGGGTAGGAAAGCAAAAAATAAAGACTTTCAGAACCACTAAGTATATTTAATTGGTCCTCTCTAAGCAGCAGTATTAGCCACTAATATTGAGTGCCTATTCTATGCCAGGCACTGTACTCAGTGCTTTATATATCCGATCCCATTTTATTCCAGCTTCAAGCTTTCGAGCTATTACCAAAAATACATTTAAAGAGAAAAGAACAGGGGGCCAGCCGTGCGGCAGAGTTGTTGAGTTTGGTGCCTTCCACTTCAGTGGCCCAGGTCTACAGTTTCCTCAAGCAAAAAAATAAGGGAAATTGGCAACCGATGTTAGCTCAGGGCTAATCTTCCTCAGGAAAATAAATAAATAAATAAAAGGAAAAAAAAAAAAAACAGATTAAGAAGGATTAAATAACTTGACCAAACTGATACAACTAGTTAGTGACAGGACCAGCTCTCTACTCAAGTCTGTCTGACTTGCAGATTTTATTTATTTAGTTTGCCGAAGTCAGACAAGCCTAAGTTCAAATCCTAGTTCTCTCACTTAAAACAGTGCTCAGACTGTTTGGAAAGGCAATAAATTTACTCTAAAAGGTTTCCTGTAGATGAGAATGAGTGTAACCTGTTCAGAAACACCTACCTGCTGCCTACCTGAAACTGCCTACCTGCTGGAGCAGAGGCTTCTCATTGGAAGGTGCCTGTCCATTTTCTAAGGTGCAGTTAGATTGGGAGAAGATGGTACCAAATTGACTTGAGTGCCAATTTTATAAACCATATGTAGTAAATCACCCTTCAGTATAGCAATTATATAATAGCCAGAAAGAGACAGTTAACACACTCTAAACTGTGCAAACCCCACTAGCAAATCATTTCTGAAAAAACAGCCCATACGTTTCATTCAAACAGCATCCTCTGTAGAGTCACTGAATTGTCAAGGAATCAGTAAAATTATCATCATCAAGTAAAATGGCTGATGCCCTGTCTTGAAACTCTGACTAATTAGAACTGCGTGTGCAGAGGATCTATGTTTGTCCCAGTGGGTGACCACAGTGACCTTTCACGTCTGCGGATTTGGTAATACATCTCGGGTTGGGCCATACTGGAAAGTATGTTTGATGTCCCTAGCCAAGAACTGATTCATATGATTCAGAATGTCAGAATGTCAATATAATCTCCTCTTCATTGCATTTTTTTTTGCATTTTCTTCCTGAAGTGTTATTAGTAAGTCACCTGCAATGTATATGCAGCCATATACCCTTTCAATGACCTGACTCAGCTCTTCGGCAGTATCTTCTCAAGAGAGGTCTGGGAGTAGAAGAGCAGAGCACTAATGTCAGATTCCATGTTCACTGGCAGGGATGGATGGAAAAGTTTATATAGCACCTACACAAATGGTAGTTCGAACCAGTTATTATTCCCTTGCTTTCCAAAAAGTAAATGCATTCCATTTTCCACTTTTAATTTACTGGGGGGTAAGTATTTTATATATGAAAGGTATTTTCAGACAAAGAGATAAATCCTTGTTAATATATACCACTGCACTTCCTTATTTCTCATTCTCAGACCCAGTCCTATGCATCAGACTGTAACAGTTATTGTCTGTACTGAGGACCGTTCCATCGGCTCTACCTATTACTGCCCTGGCCACATGGCAGCTGAATTCTAAGCTGGCTTAAACAATTATTTAAGTAAGTTAGTTTTATTTTTTAGGGATCCAAATGTTCCTCTCACCTAACAAATGAATCTCAGCTTTATCACTGTACCAAGATAAACCCATAAATGGGAGGAAATATTGGTGTCATTGTGGAAAAATAGGAGGGGAAAAAGGAGGCTTCCTCATCTAGCCTACCACAACACAGACATGTTTCAAAGCCACTCTTTCAGGTTTGTGTGAATAAAACTTTATGTATATGTCAATCTCATGCGACTACAAAGGATAAAGCCAAAGATGACTATAAAGAATCAATTGATACAAGGTTGAAAAAGGACTCAAAACAGCGCCGATCTGTATTTGGGTGCTACAGGACTTGTGCCTTTATTTTCTTACTTAAAATGGATAGAAAGAATTTAGTTACAAGCATATTATGAGAATAAATGCTCAAGGAACGTTCCACAGCATGACTCTGAAGAGGGGTCTAGAGCATTAATTCAAAGCAAAAATGGCAGATATGACTGCCTGGTTACCTAAGTCTGTATTATGTTTCTAGGGCCTGTCACACCTGTCAATGGGCTTGATAACCATACTAGAATTAGGGTCCAAAAGCTGCCTGAACTATAAAAGTCTCTCTATGACACAACCTACTTTAATTTTGTGGCTTATGGAAGAAACACATTCCAAAGGAAAAAGAAAAGCCACCACAACAGATTTTAAAAGATCTCTTACCTATCTTAGAATCTCTCAGCAGAATTTGGGAAAAGGATTATCCATATAAAAATGTGAACAAGAAGAGAATAAATAAGAGTCTGAGAGTTATATTTGTCTTTCTTTATGAAGACTCGGATTCTGAAACAGCAGCAGCCATTCTATTTATAAGTAAGTGTGCATAATCAAGTCACAAATACCACAGCTATTTAAGAGCATTTGGCAAGAGATATTCACCAGGATTTAATCCTAACACTGGAATTCTCCCCAAGTCAAAAGAGTTCTTCTAAATCAAGGATTCTTAGCCTGGGGTCTGTGAATAGGCTTCAGGGCAGAGCATAATATTGTATGATAAATTCTGTGAGGATATGGATTATATATATTTTCCTATGGAGAGAGCATGCGGATTTTGCAAAGGGGCTTGTGAACTTAAAAATAAAAAAGGTACACACAAGGGTAGCCCAGTGGCGTACTGGTTAAGTTTGCGCATTTCACTTCAGCAGCTGGGGGTTCACAGGTTCGGATCTCAGGTACAAACCTACACAACGCTCATCAAGCCACGCTGTGGCAGGATCCCACATACAAAATAGAGGAAGATTGGCACAGAGTTAGCTCAAGGCTGATCTTCCTCATCAAAAAGAAAGGTAGAAACAACTAATTTTGGTCTTGAACAAATGAAACCATATTATCTGTGCTAGTTTTTCTGTTTTAAGGGTCTCCTTTTGATAAATCTAACAAAGCCACATGAGATACATAAGACATTTGAACATTACCACTTAGTTACTAATGACCAATGACTTTCTCTTTAACTTATAAATGATTCTCAGTAGAGTACAATCATAATACCCATCTCCATACTCGGTCAATGTTGGTTGTGACTATCTGTATCTATTGCAGTGATTACATCTCAGTGTTTGATTAGTGCAGGTCATTCCACACCCTCCAGAATTCCCATGCATTTAGCATCTAACGTAAGTTCTACAAAATATTTTTCTAAAAAAGGTATATTCTTCCCTTGCTTACAGTCTCTATCTTCCTTTCAGACTTAGTATAATCTCAAAAACTCAAATAGAGGGGCCGGCACAGTGGCGCAGCAGTTAAGTGCGCGCGTTCTGCTTCAGTGGCCTGTAGCTTGCCAGTTCAGATCCCAGGTGCAGATCTGGTACCACTTGGCAAGCCATGCTGTGGTAAATGTCCCACATATAAAGTAGAGGAAGACGGGCATGGATGTTAGCTCAGGGCCAGTCTTCCTCAGCAAAAAGAGGAGGATGGGCAGCAGATGTTAGCTCAGGGCTAATCTTTCTCAAAAACAAACAAACAAAAACCTCAAATAGCATCTCATTGATATTTCTGGTGAAACTGATGAGTATGAAGATGGAAAATCTAGTTTTAATACTACTACTAATAATTTGTCTTTACGGATCAACTTTCTTTCAAACTGTTCCACATGCTCTCTTTTATTATTTCTTTTATCATCAACATACAGTATAATGTTTAAGATCTCAGGTTCTGGAGTTACTGGTTTTGAATCCCAAATTTCCCACTTACCAACTATGTGACCTTAAAAAATTTTCTCAACTTCTCTGAGCCTTAGTTTTTTTCCAAGCCTAACAATATAGTACCTACATCACAGGTTGTTGGGAAGACGAAATAAGAAAATGGGTATAATGTACAGGGCCTGGTACATAGAAATGTTTAGTGTTAGCTAAGTGTTATTTCTTAATATTAATACATCACATGTGTCATAACTAAAGAAATGTTTAATCTGCAGTAAGACAGGTCTCATCAAGAAAGTCAGGCCCAGGAAACTAAATAGACCAAAAGGAACAGGCCAGCATGACTACACAGTTCAAATGAGTTAAGAAACAAAGAGCAGTCCTGGCACTGGTGTGAGGTGGACAGCACATAATGGACAGAGCACTGGAACAGAAAATGTGTAGAGTTCCACTTCAGAGAGGGGCAGCTTCAGGCAGTGGGGACCTAACTTCTTTAACCAGAATTCAGATTTAGCATCCATTCTGACCACTCTCAAGGAAATTTCCAGACTCTCAAGTAACTAATGTATTGAAGGGCTTTGTTTGGGAAAACACAGCAAAGCATCATATTGTGTCTACCTAAAAGAATGACTTGATGCTAACTGATTATTTAGTGGACTCATAAGAATCTCCTTGGCAAGGGCCAAAGTTGGCATAGAAATTGGAGATGAGGTTGAACCTGTAGGTAGGTGTTAAGTAGTCCCAGCTGCCAGAGGTAGAAGCCAAGTAGATCATTATTCCATAAACATTTACAATTGGACCCCCATTGCCAAAAAGTAACAAGAATAAAATATCTACACCATCGTCTTAGGGATTTCTACTAGTCTCCCATCTCAAAAATACTATCACTATATCACTATCCTACCTGATTTCCATTATAGAGCATACATTTTAGAGCTGATTCTTGTTCTCTGTCTTCCCCTCTGGGTCTTATGTTTTTGGACTGTTTTTTGCTAACCTAGATCAACTGACTTGGAAGTTGGAGCATGCTTCATCTTTGCAGCATTCCCTCAGAGACTGCCCTCTGACTTTTTGGCCCTGACTCTCAAGACCTCACCTTGGCTAGAGGCCCAGATTCTAACTCATCTGGGAGGAGAGGTAAAAAAGTATCCAGGAAAAGGCACTGAATTTGGAGGAAGAAAAGCTGGACTTGAGTCCAAACTGTGCCATTAACAAGCAGTGTAGCTTTGGATAATAACAGCTAATGTCGATTGAGCTCTGAAAAATTAAATAATATTTAATCCTCACAAAACCCTGAAGTAAATTACATTATTATCTCCATTTTACAGTTAAGGAGACTGAGGCACAGAGAGGTTAAATATGTTGCCCAAGGTGACAAGGCTGGGGAGTTACTCAGTCAAGGCAGTCAGACTCCCAGGCAGTATGCTTCATTGCTTCACCGTCTCTTCCCTTCTCAGGAGACAGAAACACAAAGCCAACCTTCAAGAGGTGAGAGACTGTGAGCCTAAAACAATCGAAAGTCTCAAAACCAAAAATGTGATTTGGACTCTATGTGTTATACAAATAAATACAAAGCATCTCCCTTTATTATTGTGTTCTTTCTTCTGTTTTAACTTTTCAGTGTTTCTGCTACCCAGAAATCATAGTTCTTTATTCTTTCTTTTTCTACCTTTAAACAAATAGATTCTTCACAATTAAAATTTATCTATTTTCCTCCCAAGTCACTTGCTCTGGCACATGTAGAAATAGAGTGTGACTGTGTCTGATTCTCTCTAGGCCTCCTGCTGTGGGAATATTCTTTCCTGGCTCATAACTTTATGGTCATTTGAAACAGCAATTTGTTACAATTGAACATCCCATACAACATCTCTGCTTTATTCCATTCTTTAATTTTTCCAGGTTTCTAAAGCTTTTGATATCTTTAGCCTAACGTTAATATTTGTTACTGTGTAAGCTGTCAACCCCCTGTGATGTTTCTCTGGCAGTACACTCCCGCTTTCCAGCATGAGGTCTTCAGACTGCAGCCTTCACTGCTTCATCTTCCTCATTCCATTCTTCCCATGACTGATTTTCTTCCGTTCTTGATACTCTTTTCACTTCAGCAGATCATTCTCTTCCCATCAGTTTTAAAAGTCGACCAGTAGAATTGAAAATTACTACTGTAGAGAGATTCCCTAAAGGAGTTATTCCTGTTGAAACAAGTTCTATACAATTTGAGGCTTCTCAAAATTGCAAATTAGCCAGTAGTGACCAATGGGCTCCAAAATAGTGACTATACTACTCCCTGAAATATCAGAGAAGACAGATCCAAATGCTTTACAAGTGTCAGAGTTCTAACGGAAATGAGATGTTGAGAGGCACAAACTGGGCTAACAGGCTTATAAATTATAACCACTGTTAGCGGAAGCCAAAAAGATGCCTAAAGATAAAACCACGTACTCTGGGAGTTAGGCTTATAAACAATCCAAGTAAAAGAACAAAGAGCTGGCACTATGGTGATGTTCTTAACCTTCTCTCTGGAAAGATGGCACCAAACACTCTCACTACCATGACCTTTACTTTATGTTTTTACTATTAATATGTTCCTCTCTTTCTGACATATTTAGGAACTTTTTCTTGACAGTTGCTATAGTTTTGTCTGGCCCTTTTTATGTATTTTAAACATTCACTACTTTTCTCCCATTATTATTAGATGAAAATATCTAAACAACTACATTCAACTTGCACTATGATCGTCCTTTTCCTGCTTTATACTTCCTTTCATTTAAACTTTTTTTTTTTTCCTGGTAGGGAATTTCAGAGTACTCACAGAATGATAGGATAATATCAGCTCTGTCATTTTAATTTTTCCTCTCCCTTCCCCATGAGCATGGGAATGTTGTTACAGTGATTTGTTAGGGTCCTTTAAAAAATTATATATAATTTTTATTAAAATATAACTAACACAGCGCTATAAATGTACAAAAATCATACCACCTTACCCTTCTCCTTAAGAAAGTCTGGCCTTCCTTCTAACACCGTAAATTAGTAACACCTGCTATTGAACTTAGGCGGATTCTTCTACATATTCTTTGAGAATTGCTTCTTTTGTTTACATTATGTTTTTGAGATTTATCCATGTTGATTCCTGTAGCAGTAGTTGTTCACTTTAATTCTATATGCAAGACCATTGCATGAATACATTGCCATTTATTTATCCATTCTGGACATTTGGGCTGTTTCCAAGTTTTTGCTATTATGAATAATACAACTATAGAAAATCTTAACTTGTTTTTTGGTGTATATATGTCCACCATTGCATTGGATACATATATACCTAGCAGGGGAAATGATAGGTCAAAGGAATATGTCTTCAATTTTAATACTTCCAGTTTCTCAAAAAGTTGCACCAACAGCAATAAGAGCTCCAGTTGCTCTACATCCTCACAACACCAGTTATTGTCAGTTTTATGTCTGTTGTTGGTTGGCCATCCTGGTAAGTGTTAAAGATACCTCATTATGCAGTTAATTTGCATTTCCCTGTTTACCAAAAGAGTTTTTACCAATTGGATATCTTCTTTGTGAAGTCCCTATTCAATACTTTGCCTACTTTTCTACTCAATCATCTGATTTTTCTTTATTGATTCATGAGAGTTCTTTACATATTCTTTGTCAGTTTTATGTATAGTAAATATTTAACCCTTTGTCAATTATATGTATAACAACCTTTCTCAAAAGTATAGCAAATATCTTCTCCCACTCTAAGCTTGCCTTTTCACTTCTTATTGGTATCGTTCAATGAATAGACATTTTAATTTAAGGTAGTCAAATTTACCAATCTTTTCCTTCTTTTGTGTCCTGTTTAAGAAAATTTTGCCTAATCTAAGGTCATGAATATATGTCCTATACTATCATCTTGAAGCTTTATTGTTTCACCTTTTACTTTTAGATCAACAATTGACCTGGAGTTGATTTTTTTATACAGTTTGATGCAGGCATCAAGCTCGGTTTTCTTTTTCCAAATAGGTATCTAATTGACTCAACATCACTTAATGAAGAACTGTCACTTCCCCACTCCTCTGCAGTGCCACCTTTGTCATGAATCAAGTATGGTCTGTTTCTGGTCTCTCTCTTCTATTACACTGGTTTATTAGTCTATCTTAACACCAACTTCACAAAGTCTTAATTATCTTGTAGAGTAAGTCGGAAACATTTTTTCTTTTTCTTTGATAATTCTTAACTCTTCTTAGCTCTTTGCATTTCTATATGAATTTTGGAATCAAACTGTCAAAGTTTACCCAATTGTGGTAAAACTGATTACATGATTTGTAAGGCTTTGATGTTTTTCAGCAGGTAATCAGGCACATAATTTCTTCATGGAATGTCTCAACAGAAGATTTTTCTTATTATGACTGAATGTTCTGAATGTTCGTCCAGCTCCTTTCTGCTGGACGGAGCTTACAGAGCACCCATCAGTAGCTCTTTAGCTCACAGAGCACTTATTTGCACTTCCCTCCACGAGGGTTCCTGTATTCTGCTCTCTCTGGTTGTCTCTAAAACCAGATCTCTACAGAACTCAGGATTGGTGTTTGATGATGCTATTGTCCTCTAGTTTCTAATCCGCTCCCTTTTTCCTTTTTAAAAATATATTTGGCTAAAACTCCACACTTCATTTGGTTGGTTATTTCACCTTTCTTCCATATCAATGAAAACAGCAGCCAAAAAATTGTTTAGACAAACCTCAAAATTCCGCCTGTATTCAGAAATAAGAACAACAAAGCCAGAATCATTTCCCCTCCTCAACAACGTGATCGTGCTGCTCATTTCTTGAACTAAGAGGGCTGCTGTTAGATCACTTTTATCTTTGGTCTTTGATTGAAACTTCAGTATAAGTCCAAATTCTTTCTCCAAGAGAAGGAGAGAGAAAGATTGACTTTGAACTCAGAACAATTTGGGTTCAAATCTAGGTTTGACATTTAGTAGCTGTGCTTAGGGAAAACAGTTTGGTGAGAAGACTAGATGTAATAATATATTTCAAGCTTCTAAAACAGTGCTTAGTGCTTAGGAGGTTCTAGTCAATTGCTCCCTTTTCATTGTTCTAGTTGAGTACATTTCTCTTTCTTAAAACATATTTTATAGCAACTATAATCTTTGTCTTTTGGTGCTATGATTAACCTTCTGTTTTCATTCTTAATCCTACCATGCCTCTCACTTCTATTCTATTGACACACAATAAAACCTCAAGACTTAATGCTTTTATTATTGCTTAATAATCTTGTTCTTCTCTAATACTCTTAGCTCTAGTTATACCTACTTTTATCATTTGTTGATAAATTTTTCACATCGTTTTTTGCCTTTCTTATTTCTGCTCATAAATTCTGTTACCCTTTTTTGTAGCTGGATATCTTTGTTGATTCTTATGTTGACGGCATGCTATGCATCCAGTGTCCTTAGGTCAGCCAACTCCCTCTGGGCACTGCAGCCTTGCTTGTCAGTTACCTCCATCACTGCCCCTTCTAGACTTCCCACTCCCACAAGCCACCTCTGCATTTGCTTGTCACCTCTACAATGATGCAGCATCTTTGCCATCTGCCTCGTCACCTACTGAAGCCACATACGGAGAGAAGTCACTCTATTCGAAGCTAATTTAGAAAGATGTCTCCTCCTCTTTAGTATAACATCTCATCTGATGCAGTCCACTTGATGCTGCATTGAACACTCATATCATAAACAGAGTTTAATGGAAACAGATCTTTTAATTTTTATTCTGCATCTGGGAATGTAATAGATACAAAGATAAACATAAAAGAACCCTACCCCTTCAATGACTGGGGTGTGGTTGGGTCAGCTCACCTGGCTGACTTCTTCCCTTAGGATGGGGTCTTTCCAAAAAGACTCCTAAATTCCTCTTACAAAGAAGCACCTAGCAGGCAAATTCCACCAAGTTCCCAGAGAGGCTCAGACATGTCTAAATTAGCTATGATCAAGAATGAACTCCAGCTAGGACCCCTGTAGCACTGTCAAGTGTACCAAAAACACTACCTTTGTATACTATATTAACACACATTGAGTCCAGGAATGTGGCTTCTTGGTTTTTTCTCCTAAAATATAGTTAGATTCCCCTCCCAATACTACCCTTCTTATAATATATGGCAAAGGTGACTCGACCTTTAATAATTTTTTCCTTTCACATCTCATTTGGAGTCACACACATCTACTTATCTGATTTTCCCTCTTCACTAGAATATAAATCTTCTGAACATGATTGCATTCTTAAGACATCCATAATTGTGGTTTGAATAAAGAAAATTCCTACCCTGTAAGACTTTCCTCCCTTACTGACCAGCAAAAATATCCACAAATCTAGGCCTTTCACATACAATATATTTCCCTTTGGGTATTCAGTCTCATTGCCTGCACCAAATCACATCCCCATGTCTCTCACCTCAAATCTCCAAGGTCTCTTAAAATGTTCTGTGCTTGTAAAGCACAGAATCACAGCATGCTCACATCACGGAGGTCTACAGAAACCAGGAAGTTCAAAAGCTTCAGAATACACATGAGGAAACGGAGACAAAAAGTTTAAGAGACTTGCTCAAGGTCATACAGGTGGAAACAGCTTCACCGGCAGTTTTATTTATTTTATTTTTTGATGTGCAAAAATAATATCATATCCTTAAAAAAATTTGTTGCTATCAGAGCAGAGTTAATTTTGGGGGGCAAAATTTTTCATCCTAGAGTACATTCCTCTTACTATCATTTGGTTTTTGCAGCCTTGGTTAAATCAAGTACATTCATTAGGCAAATCTGATATACTCAACATAATACAAAGCATTACAAAGCCAAAATTTGAGGAACCTTAAAGAATCTTGGGAGCAGACACAAATATTTCTTCCTCTTGGATCCATCCTATCTGGCTAGGATTCTAAGGCAGTGATAAAGGAAGTGGATCTTCTTGTCTTTCTGTTAAGGTGGGACCAGGGATCCAGGATGATGGATAAGAGACCTCAAATGCTTCTCATCCCTCCCTATCACTCAGGAGTAGCACTGAAATCCACAATCCTTTCTAATTCTCTTCATTCTCTTACTATATTAACTGACCCAAGGAGTAACAGTTGCACTAAAAACTATTTTGAATTATCCATATTACTATTTTCCTCCTTTATTCACACAATCATAGCTATATTTATAATAAAACTTGGTTGTCTTAACATTTTATATTGTTAAAAATATTTGTTAAATACATTTATTAAAGAGAGAGCACAACATCACTTTTCTCCTTTAATTTATAGTTAGAAAGCATGGTCATGATATCATCTTCATGGATAGTGACTGAACTAAGATAGAGACAAGGATCCCAAATTAACATCCTAATGCATCATTTCATTAGAACCAACTATTTTGATTTATCCATTTACCTCAAATTTATTTATTGCCAACCAACCTATGCTGTCAAGGATTACATGAAAATTCTTGCTGTTGAAGGGAATTTGTCTACTGTTTTCCTACTTCGTTGAGTTTCTGAATCAAGAATCACTACTTACAACTAGGATATACAACTATGTACTGGGCTTTGGGGAGAAAAAAAAGAGGAAGATTTGGCAACAGATATTAGCTCATGGCCAATCTCTCAAAAAATAAAAAGGAATCACTGCATGAAATTTTTGACTTGATATAGTTATCAAGTCATTATTATATACTCTGCCAAACATCATCTACCTCACTCTTAGTTACAAGAGTACAAAATAATAATAATAACATATTCAGAGTAAGCCATAAAATAAAAATTGGATCATTCTTCTTAACATTGAAGAAAAAACACCAAGAGTGAAGGAAAGAGCAGTGCCGTGCGTTCCAACACTAAATGAGGAACGTGTTCAAAGCCAAACCTCAAATGGAAACTGAATGAGCTAAACTTTTTTAGTTTTTTCTAACAGCATGAGGAAGGAGGTAAATATTTTTATCCATTTAGTGCCAGCAAGCCTTTATTTTACAGTATACTGTTACAATTCTTGTCACTGAATCATGAGTGTTCAGAATAAGGTATGGATTCATGTTAAAAGGCCTTTTTAATCATTCAAAGATTATACCTCTCAACATCATACAAGTGAACACAGTTCTCCAATTATCTCTCTGTGAGTTTGATTCTTTTTTGGAAATTGATTACATGAGGTAATATACACACGGCTAGGCTCACTTTATAATACAAGTGTAATTCTAGTTCAGAAAATGCAGCTTTTTAAAAATCAAACAATTAAATCTTCTCAAAATCTAGACATTATCCAATACAAGCCACGAGGAGCAAATGCTTAACTTATATTAAGTAGCTCTTGTGGGGCCCGCCTGGTGGCTCAGCCGTTAAGTGCGCACTTTCCACTTCTCAGCGGCCCAGGGTTCACCGGTTTGGATCCCAGGTGTGGTCATGGCACAGCTTGGCATGCCATGCTGTGGTGGGTGTCCCACATATAAAGTAGAGGAAGATGAGCATGGCTGTTAGCTCAGGGCCAGGCTTCCTCAGCAAAAACAGTAGTTTTTGGCAACAGTAGTTTTTGGCAACAGTAGTTTTGGCAGTAGTTAGCTCAAGGCTAATATTCCTAAAAAAAAAAAAGTAGCTCTTGCATCAGAAAGATGGCACACTCTAACAGAATAAACTAAAAGCCCAGTGCTTAAAAACGAGCTGCACTGCAATCGCTTTATCATTATGAGTAATTTGCTTAATCACAAATCAGTAGAGAACTTTGGAATTAAATAATTGCTTTGGCGTCCTGGGGTCCACCAGTTCAGATCCCAGGAGCAGACATGGCACCGCTTGGCAAGCCATGCTGTGGCAGGCATCCCACATATAAAGTAGAGGAAGATGGGCATAGATGTTAGCTCAGGGCCAGTTGTCCTCAGCAAAAAGAGAAGGATTGGCAGTAGTTAGCTCAGGGCTAATCTTCCTCAAAAAAAAGAATAGAATACTTACACAGACTCAAAGTATCGCTCACAAAATGCTTATTAATTAGTTATTAATAAGTACAAAATACTTATTAATGAACTGTAGAGCAGATAAACCAGGTATGCACTAAATTAACATTACTAGTAATGCCACAAGTTAAGGCTTTGTGTTTCCTGATATAAAGCATCACTTCTGTAACATTCCTGCCAAAAAATATATATTCTGAATCTAAGCATAAGGAAACATTAGACAAATCCAAACTGAGAGATATTCTAAAAAATAATTGGCTTGTATACTTCTAAAATGTCTAGGTCAAGAAACAAAGAAAGGCTGAAGAATTGCTCTAACTTGAAGGAAAGTAAAGAGACATGGCAATTAAATGAGACTCTTGACCTTGAACTCGTTCCTCCAGCAGAAGTTTTGCTTTTGCTGCTGTATGTTCTCCTGCCCCTCCTCCTTCCCCTCCTCTTCAGCCTCCTCCTCTTTTGGTCTAGTGCTATAAAAGACATTGGGACAATCACTCAAATGTGGATGGGGTTTGTGAGTTATATAGTATTCTTGTATCAGTGTTGATTTTCTGATTGTGATATATATATACACTGTTGTGTAAGAAGAGGAAATAGACACAGGTATTTATGAATAACAGAGGATCACGTCTACACCACACTTTCAAAAGGAAAGAAATGATAAATGACAAAGATAGATGATGGGTACACACATATATAGGTACATTCATACATACATGGATACGTAGATAGAAGAGGTAAATGTGCTAAAATATTAACAATTGGGGAATTAGGATGAAGGCTAAACAAAATTTCTGTGTACTGTCCTTGCAACTTTTCTGATGCTTTGAAAGTGTTTCAAAACAAAAGCTTTCAAAACAAAAGCAATATTGTATCTCCTCCCTCCTCTTTTTTTTTTGGCTTGAATTCCACAAAAATATAAATGACCAGTTAGAAAAAGTCATTACTGTATTTTTCTCTTACATTCTCCTATAGTTTTTCAAATTTAAAAAAGTCATAAAAGCTGCAATATTAGGAAAAAAACACTTCTATTAAACCATGAAGATTGTACAATTTCTCATTTATGTGATCATTACAGGCTCTTTTCTTTAAGTTGATCACAGTTCTGAGTTGTAAATACATCCGGCTTTGTGACTTTCTCATAAAATCTATTAAGGTTTCTCTTAAATAAAATGCATCCCTGTAGAAAGTCTTTTGACCTGACACCACACAGCATTGGAATAAAAAGTACTTTTCCGGTGAAGTAGTTGAAAACCCACAGTCGTTTAGTGATACATATGTGCATGTTTGAACTGAAAGCATGAGCCTAGTTTGTATAAGGTTTGTGGATATATAATTACCAGTATTAAATTATGTGTTGGACATTGACTTACTGCCATATTTATTATCGCTATTAAAAATGCTGACTGCAACATGACATGTTCTTCTTATGATAATATGTAGCCCTTATCTAAAATAAAGCACTCTATTTTCCCTTTGCATGACCCTTGTGAATGAGATCTAATAAACTTCACAGACTTTTCAGTGGTGGAAGCACGTTGGGAAGAAAATCCAAGTACTGATTACCTCTAAAATTAACATAAGAACACAAAGTTGAAATGTTATTTAAAATCCACAGAAGCTGATTAAAGAGAAAAATAGTAGCTCTGGCTATAAAACTGAGAGCATTGCTTTACTCTAAATAATTGGACATAGCCACAACCCAACACAATAATTCCACTCAAAAATAGAAGAAACTGAGAAAGCTGAGCTGTTAATTTTGAGAGTTATGTTTCATTTTTGTGTTGTTTAGTTTACCCATTCATGTATGAGATATCTCACACAATAGGCAATAAATACAAAGTATCTACCAAACTAACAGTTTCTTATGTTCACAATGTCAGAAAGAAATGAACTGTGCTTGCTGGACGTCCGCCTTTAAATTCGGTCACAGTCTCCTGGACAAATGCTGAGTACACTCTTAGGGATGAGAAAGGAGTTGTGGCTCACACTGAGCATTTCCTAATGCCAGGCAGACCCGCAGCAAGCCTTCTCCCGCCACAGTCACCACACTGTCCCTGCTAAAAAGGCCTTGAGGTGCCTATTAAAGGAAAAGACCGTGAGGTAGTTCTATTGGGGACTACTTTTTAAAATATTACAATATTGTTTTAGCTGCTTAAGTAAAGCTGTGAAAGAGCAGGGCTGTGCCATTCACCTCTCCTTTGCTCTTCATTCCACTAGGGTAAAAACATTTTTAAAGACGAAAAAGGCAACAGGTACTTAAGAGGGCATCAGCAGTCAACAGGAAGAACAATCCCCAATGGTCTTGTAGAAAGAGGAATTAATACATTCTCACAGTAAGATGCAACAAGCTTTGAGTCAAAAGAACGTTTCTTAAAGGCCAGAAAGCATAATCCTTTTTACTTCCAATCTAGCCTGAAGCAGGCCTCTGTGAGTCCCCAGGCTGTACTTCTCCCTAAAGAAGGCTTTGCCACCTCACTGCAACCTAAGTTTTCATTCATTTGGAAAACACGTCAACATTCTAACTGCAAATCAAAAGAAAAAGCACAATTACAACTGAGAGGAACAAAAATATGGCTTACACAAAATTTTTAAAAATTAAAACTAATGCCCCATCTCCCAGGATCCCTGTCAGACTATCACTCAATCAACATCACTGGGCAATAACTGGCCTCCATGCATGAGGTTTTAAATCAAATCTCACTCTAAAAGCTGGGGTTTAGGAGTACTACCTAATCCATGAACTGATCCTTTCAAAACTCATGCGCTCTACTTAAAAACACAATGCAAACTCTTGTTACCAGTTGAACTATTTACAAAGATATTGTGCTCTGGTGCAGAGAGATAAGATGAAAATTTATAACTTTTAGTAAACTAAGTAAAACTACAATTCATTTTTATAGTCTGATTTTATTTAGTTTTCTGATAGCATAAGAACATTCTGATACAACTTCAATTGCACCAAAATTTCAAAAAGTTCTACATCAGGAGTTGTATTTCTCTTTGCTATCATGAGCTACGTAGCCCTTGAAACCCAGATGACACTGTTGTGAACTGACCTAAGCCAATCTGGTGTTGCACACTCTTAGGATCTTTTTGGTAGAAAATGAGTCAGTGAAGGAGAAAATGGTTAGTATTTCCCACAACTTCATTGGTTCTAACTGAAGCACGTGTTAAACCAGATTCTGCCCCACATAGATATTCATTAAATAAGCAGACACAAGAGTTCCTTCGACATGTGTAACGACGTTCCAGCTCTGTCCTTTCAGGTATCCTTGCATGAAAGGTTAATTCAGCCAAGACTGTGGAACCCAGTGCAAAATAGAAATGAGGAGTCTCTTCTTCAAAGATTATAAGAATTTCAAGATGGTAACAGCAGAGCATTATACCAAGTGTGGGTCCCTTCTAAGCACAGGCCCTGTATGACTGCACAGGTTACATGACCACACAGTCAGTCGAGCACAAGCATAGACACAAGATTCCAGAGACAAGATTCTGTTACTTTTCACTCGGTGTCAGGCAACAAGAGGTTTTCCTGAGTCAATAGCTGGACTAATAACTGATTTGAAATCAAGCCTGAGGTGCCAGCCCTAACTGTAAAATCTTCAAATCTCACTGAGTTATTATATCCTATTAAGATAAGTATGAGGAGCGTCTCTAGTTATAGCCAATCCATATATACTAAATACTTTTAATTTTACCATTGAAAGCCCATTTGCAAGATTCCTCATACTGGTTAGCATGCCACTATGTACAAACGGAAACTGATTTCTGATATTCAGTATGTTCATTAGCAAAATCAGATACTGATACAAACATCAGAAATTCTCACAATAGCTACCTCTGTATAATTGGCTTATTGCTTAAAATATAGAAAATAAACCTTGAATGGTGCCTTCCTGATTCCACAAACCAGGAATGGTGCCTTCCTGCCAACTACAAATTGTCCCTCTAGTTGATAGGGAGGGAAGCTTAAACCAATTGGCACATCTGTAATCACTCTGACTATAAGCCTATCTAAGTCACAGCCATCATAAAAGAGACACCACCAAAGGACATGAGCTGCAAACAAAAGAAGGTACTGGAATTGTAGTGTGACTTTTCATCAAAACTGGGAATTCTCACTCAGATACAAGAAGATAAAAGAAAGCATTAACTTTGCTACAGGTGAGGAAATAAATGTAATTTGCAAGGAGGAAAGTAACAGGCGGTACCTGAATTCGTAGTGTTTGATTATCCCTGGTTGATGAAATGTAATATCCTCTTGCCCTAGAACTGAAGTAAGTTATCATTCGTGCATGATGCTACAACTCTGTTTAGACCTTCAGGATTTGACAGTTGTCAGCACAACCCTCCTCTGGGATCCAGGACCCAAAATTTAAAGAGAAACTTCCTCTTACTTCTCCCTTACCTCCTCTTTCTGTTCTCACAGATACATCCCTCTGACCAGAAATTCCTTAAAAGATTTGGCAATTAAGCAAAGCTTCCAGAAGGCCCAGGCCACGAACTAAAAACAATAGATAAAGTGAAAATTCCAAAGACTGAGGATGGCAGCCTCAGTCTTGGAAAAAGGAAAAGAAGTAATACACCCAGAACGAAAATAAAACCCAGAGTTAGCTAAGAAGATCCAAAGAGAGATCAGGGAAGTGCAGGTCAAAGGACGGGCTCAAAAAATGTGAGATCTTGGGGCTGGCCCAGTGGCCGAGTGGTTAAGTTCGCGCGCTCCGCTGCAGGCGGCCCAGTGTTTCGTTGGTTCGAATCCTAGGCGCGGACATGGCACTGCTCATCAGACCACGCTGAGGCAGCGTCCCACATGCCACAACTAGAAGAACCCACAACGAAGAATACACAACTATGTACCGGGGGGCTTTGGGGAGAAAAAGGAAAAAATAAAATCTTAAGAAAAAAAAAAAAAAATGTGAGATCTTAACACTGTCCTTCCTTCTCATCACAGAGGGTCAAGTTTTTAAATATATTTCCCTAGTTAATCCTCATAACAACCTGCAGGGGCACTTAGTGACCACCCCCTTTTCCAGATGAAGAGACTGAGAGGTTAACTAATTTACCCATGATCACATGGCAAACAAATGGCAGCCCTCAGTTAAAACTCAGGTCTAACTCCATAATCTCTACTCTTGACACTATTCTATGTTGCCTCATGATGGGAGAGGATGAAGGTAGTTATAGAGTACAACGCAGTAATGGAACACCGATTACCAGCATGAATGGAGAATTGTAGGGATGGACGATGGTAAGTGATAGATAGATAGATAGATAGATGGATAGATAGATAGATAATCACATTTTACTGGCTTCTGAATTCTTGATCTTAGAGTAACATAAAGGCAGCTTTGCTCCCCTCAGTTGATAGCACAATAAAAAAGCCAACCCAATAGCTCTAGATGTAGGAAATATGAATGTGTCAGCAAGTCAAGGTTGGGGTCTTTCCATGACACTTAGAACCAGGAACAATAGAAAGTTAATTCTATTGTCACAGGCCTAATATAAATTTACAAAGTTAAGTTCTTTATAAAATATTCAATTGTCTTTCTGAATAGTCTATAAATTAGTTCATGATTTTTTGGCATACAGATAAACCTTTCATAACTTTGACAGAAATAGACAGGAATAAGCCATAAGACAAAGGAAACAGACTACAATAAAACATCGTCAATATTTCTCAAGTGCCATTTTAAAAGAAACAGTGATGCAAGGAAACTGAAAACTGTGGGAACTTTTCTATGATTTATTCACTCTTTTAAAATGTACATTTGGTTAGAAATTCAAAATACAGCCATTTAAAATTAGTAGTATTAAATACACAGTGAGAATGGGGAAATATCATAAATGTCTTTCAAAGAAATAAACAATCTATAAACTAGCAGAAGAAGCATGTAAAGCGATTATATAAATGAGGTTTTCATTCTGAGCAAATGGCTTGACTGAGCTAAAAAGCAGTTGTCTGCAGAACAAAGAAAAACAGAAAAGGGAACTCTGTGTCTCTTGCTGTGCATCGTGATCCAGAGTGCATATGACTCTAGAGAGAGGAATTACTTGATGTTGTTGCTTAACTAAATAACCCTTGCAGAGATGTCCAGAGGCTACACCACAGCTTCCCGTCTTCCTGTTCTGAGATCTTCTGATCCGTAAATTCTCCCCAAAATCATTTTGCCTGAGTTGACATTGCGTGAGCACTCTTGTTTTGTTTTATTTTGACATTCCAAACTGTACATCTGTCTTTGGATTTTTAAAGCTTCTTCTTAACCTGCTGGTCTCACACTAAATGCCCCACTGTAAGACGGGAATAAAATGTTTCCACTGTGCAGTTTTTCCATTTACTCAATCAGAAGCCACATGAGGCATAAATCTTAGCAGAATTCAGTGAATTCCACATAAACTTTAAAATTATGTCTCAGATAAAATAATATAGATCTAATGTGCAGAAACCAGGTTATCCATCATGTGACATAATACAATAGCAGTTGACCTTAGAAATAAAAAGAGCCTGAAATAAAGTGGTATAGCACTTATAACGGAAATAATAATAATAGTTAAGATTTACTGAGCACTGCTATGATAGGCACTCTGCTGAGGATATAACATATATTATCTTTTAATCTTCAAAATAATCCTATGAGATATATGCTAAAAATATTACCATCCCCAATTTACAAATGAGGAAACTGAGGCATAGAGAGCTTAAGAAAATTGTCCAAAGTCATGGAACTAGTTTGTGGTAAAGCCCCGACTTGAACTCGAGCAGTCTGCATCTGGAAGCCAGGCCCCTGACAACTCTGCACGCTGCCTCTCAGTCTGAATAAAAAGACAAGGAAATGCTGCTCAGTGTTTCACCCAAAGGCAACTAACTAAAGGAAAGTGGAGAAAGGTCAAATATGACTCCAAAGTTAGGTGACAAGAATAGTGCTGTCATCAAAGAAAGTAAAAAGAATTTAGGAAATGCTGAGTTTAAGTTCCAACAGAACGACCAGGTGGAGAGGTCAAGCAAACATTTAGAAATACAGGCCCAGAGCTCAGAAGGCGAGGCCTCAAATAGACATTCGGGAGTCATCTTCACAGAGGGGATGTTTAGAAAATTGAAAGCAGATAAGATGCTTCAGAACCTATGTAGAAACTATTTCTTGACAATATTTCTAAATTTATTCTATATTTGTTGGTCTTATATCTCATACTTCTTATTTAAATTTTGGTGTTTCATATTTTTCCAGAACTTTTTTTCACTTCATTTTGATTTTCCAGATTTATCAGACTAGAATTTTACACTGCAGGAAGTGGTAAACTTTTTCTATAATGGGCCAAATAATAAATATTGTAGGTTTTGTGAGCTATGCTATCTCTGTCATCACTATTAAACTCTGCTATTTTAGTAAGGCAGCAGCCATAGAGATTACACAAATAAGTACATGTGGCTGTGTTCTAATAAAATTTAATTTAGGGACACAAGTTTGAATTTTATGTAATTTTCATGTCACAAAATATTCTTCTTTTTATTTTTTTCAACCATTGTAAAATTGTAAAGATCATTCTTGGCTTATATCCCTTCCAAAGTGAAGGTAGAATTGCTGTATCCGACTCCCTCTACCACTCAGAAAGAAGCTCAGTGCCTACTGGGCATCTTCAGGTTGTGGAGAGAACGTATATCTCATGTGAGCATGCTGCTCTGATCCTTTTTCCAAGTAATCCAAACAGCTGCCAGCTTTGAATGGCACCTAGAACAAGATAAGGTACTGCAACTTTTCCAAGATGACGTGTAAGCTGCTCTAAGACTTGGGGCATATGATCCAACTAACCCAGTGGTCCTTAGAGTGTCTTTGGTAGATAGGAATGGTGTACAGAACTTTTATCAGGCTCTTATAGGTAAATCACAGTCCAGACCTATTGGATTTTAAGCAAAGCTCTACTCTACAGATGACTATTCTCCTTTTGAAAAAGCAACTTTGTGGCATGCTTTTGGACCTTAATAGGGGCTGAATGCTTGGCCATGGCATGCAAAGTCACCATGTGACCTGAGATCCCCCTTATAAGCTGGGTATTGTCTGAATCACCATACCTTAAATTTGGGCCTGCACTGCCACATTCATCATCAAATGAGAGTGGAATATGCAAAATTAGGCTTGAGTAGGTGTTATAAGCACAAGCTTGAGCAAGTGGCCTGGAGTCCATGGCCCCTAGGAACATTGTGAGCTATACCATCTCTGCTACATTATCTTCTCTCTCTCAACCTGTGCCTATGTTCTCATGAGGAGTTCCCCATGACCAACTGATTGAGGAACAAAAAAATTTGGCCCGGTTTAGGAGACGGTTCTTCATGATATGCTGGCAATACCCAAAGTAGACAGATACAACTTACAGCCCCACTCTAGAGAGGCCGTGAAAAAAAATTATGAAGTTCTATCTTCTCGGTAGTAATGACTTCAATCAGATGTGATTATTTGCCTTGCCTGGCAGGAAAGACTGCCAGGGTGACCCCTACTGTTCCATAAGTGGTGGCTAACAGTTTTGCTAGATGCTCAGGGACTTTCTGTAACTCAAAATTACAGAGTACCCAATGCTCTTCCTCATGCTCTCCTTTTCCATGATAGATTATACCTTCCAGAATACTGTACACTTCTGCCTGTCATCTTCACCAATGGCTATGTTATATTAACTAGAAAGTTACAGAATAGTATAGATAAGGATAGATATAATAGATATAGAATGAAAAAAGTGCAGGGATA
This sequence comes from Equus przewalskii, assembly GCF_037783145.1. Lineage (NCBI taxonomy): Eukaryota > Metazoa > Chordata > Mammalia > Perissodactyla > Equidae > Equus > Equus przewalskii. The sequence continues at coordinate 101,600,003 of NC_091832.1, read as the reverse complement.
GACAAAGAAGTAGTAAATTAACCTTGTTCATCTTATAAAAGTTTTCACAGAATAGAGCATTTGCTACTGGCTTTCTAATTGACTGAAGTTTGTACCTCTGAAGAATAGGTAAGTAGTGGAAGAAGTAGAAAGTTACCTTTTTTATACCTGAAACTCCTGTTTTGTTTCAGGCGTCATCAACTTTTTAGCTAGTCAAAACCTCTTCCATAGTCTGAGATAAAATTGATTAATTGTTCACATCTATGCACTTTCAAAATTATTTTGATTAAATATGGTAGAAAACAAATGAAGTAGTTCTGGCTAAGTTGTATTTTAGCCCAGAAGTCAAGGCTACTCCTTCAATACTGGGCACTTTAATCAAATAATTTATGTAGAAGAGTACATCCTAGAAGCTGTAGGAACTGGAGGGCATGTGCATGAACCCTGGTAAAGGTAAAAGAGACTTTACACCCAATGCAGAGAAGACATGAGGGTGAGATACCATAATAGAATGGCTGCCTTCAAATATTTAAGAACAATCATAAAAGGCAGATCAAAGTATCAAAAGGTAGACCTAAGTACTCATTGATAAATTTGATGAAATGGGAATGGGTTTTGATAGGTTTTGATTCAATACAAAAAAAAATGAGTTGCCCAAAAGAATTACTCAACCAGAGGCTGGTCAATCAACTATCATGGGTTTTATGAAAGGAACCCTTGCATGTAAGAGAAGGTTGATCTGTTCTATACAATAATCTAAAATCTTACCAATGTGTTGTTTTCAGGAGAAAGACAGCTCCTCTGAACTATAAAATAGAGCATTTCTTTTCCAACCTGTAATACCATCTTTTTTAAATGACAGTTATTGAAAGAAAGGATTTTATGATCAAAACAATGTCAAATAAAATGTTAGAAGGTGGGGGGTTTTGCTAATTAATAGGCAAAAAGGCATTCCCAGAAATTTCTCTAGGCCAAATTATGTGTAGAGAAAGTTTTCTGTAATATCCGCTAAGCCAACTAATATATAACAAAGCTCTGACTCATATGGTAGAAGTCAGTCTCACTTGGCAGAGAAATTCAACACGCTATGGGAAGAATCACAAGGTTTAACTATATTACAGATTAAAGATTTCTCTTAAAACTTGCTAAAAGAAATATTTTGAAGTACTTACTTTCTGGATATTGAATGCTTAGACACTGGAAATAGTTAGAAATACGATATATCAGTTTTTCTTCAGAGAGTTCAAGACCCAGGGGTCCAATTATGGTCACTTGGAAGAAGCATGGTGTCTCATAATTAATTCCACACATAGTGTTTTGTTCTGTAGGCTTTATATATGAATGTGAGCGAAGCAAAGGAGTAAGAAAGGAACCAGTGATTTAGAATTCTCTTACAGCCAGTCTATACTAGTAGCAGGAGATATGTCTATTGTGTGAGTAAATCAGGGTGGGTTTCTCATACATACTGTCCCCAAATGCACCTTCTCTTGAATTATCCAGATGGTTATCAAGTTCCTAATAACTTTACTTGACAGTAGTGAGGAAAAAATAATCCCTGACCTCTAACATTCTAAATATCTACCATTCCCACTTAGCAACCTTGGCACAAACCTTTCATTGGCTATCTTTTTCTAAGCTCCCATTCCTTTTCAGCTGACTCCCACCTCCACCCCAATTCTCCACTACTAGTTCCTCCACTGACCTCAAGAGTGTGTCTGTTCTATTGTGAGTAAATCATCTATACCCTCCATTTTAACATGTATACATTTTCCAGTCCCTCTCCTTAACCTGACAACACCACATATGAGAAATCTCAATAAATATTAATCTCCACACTATGTTCAACACAACTGTCAAGAAAGAAGGATTTTACACAATTTGTGCTCTGCATCATTCAGCAACCACCATTTCTGACAGTTATCTAATGATTTTTAGCATGCATTTGGCCTGAACTTCTCTATTTCCCCAGTTCTCCTCCTACCTCTGACTCCTCCTACCCTAGCTTGTTTGTTCTCTTTCTATTCCCTAAATGTTATGCCTCAGAGCTCAGTCTTGCTCTGTCTTCTCTTTATACATTATCTTGTAGCAATGTCATATCTTCAACCACATTTTGGTTAGAAGCTTCTCAAATCTAAATAAACAGTCTAACTCCTACCCCAAACTCCAGATCTTCACGTCCAACTGTCATGTGAATTTACCATCTTCTCGTCCAACCAGCACCTTCTTCTTCTCTTATTTCTGTTCATTTGCTCCAGTACTTTCTTGTTCACACGGGCAGAGTAACCGAAGAATGATGTTTGATTTCTCCCTCCCTTTCTCTCCAACCATTCATCAAGTTCTATCGATCCATTCTTACTAACGTCACTAGCATCTGTTCTTCCTTTTCATTTCTAAAACAGCTTTGTAGTTCCAGTTACTGCCTATCACTATTGCCATTGCTTCCTACTTAGGCTGCCCTCTTCCAGTTCATCTCAAATACCTTCAAGCCTGTGTATCACTCCCAGATGAATCATTTCCTGCTTAGTAATGTTGATGGCTCTCTGTTGCCTACTAAATTCATTTAAAATCTGTGGCTTAACATTGAAGGTCTCAAGTGCCCTCTATCTACCCACCAAGCCCCACATCCAACCACTAAACAAACATGACTTGAGTTCCTGCTTAAAGTTCTTCAATCATTTCCCATTGCCTGAAGAATTCAATCCTGGGATAGAGGATGTGGTAATGCTTCTTCCCCACTCTTCCAGTCTTCTAAACACTCCAGGTCTTTTAACTTACTCCTTAATCCTCTTTTTTGAAGTGGTATTCATCTTCTAATTTGAAAGTTTGACAAAGCTCAGTTCCTTCCTCTTCTTTCACAATAGGACTCAGAGAGCAGACATTTTTCTCTGCTTCTCCTTGCAGTAAGAGAAGCACAAAAAGCAGGGCTCCATGTGTGGTGGCCTACAACTATTCAGTGCTGACTATGACTAGGTGAGTAAGCCTGCCTAATTCTGAGCTTCAGTACTAGGAAGACCACTATTGTCACACATCCATGTCACTTTTTCCCATATGAATTTTATCATTAATAAAGTTGATATTTAGTTCTGTTGACCTTGTTGTATCACTCAACTGATTTATAACTCAAGCTGGAAAAACAAGGATGCCATTTACAGGATGCCCTCGAAGTCCAAGACACGTCATGTTTCTTATTCTGCCCACCTCTTGGCTTCATCCTGCCACTCTCTACATGCATTCTGTACACTTACTATGCTACCTATAATTTCCCAGATGTGCCTTCTTATTTTTACGATCAGAAATGTTAACATGCCATTTCCCATTTGTGGAACGCTCCCAAACTGCTGCCCTTTATTAAAATGCTTGAAGACAATTTGAATTTTATTACCTCTTAAAAAGCATCCTTGATATTCCCAAGAAACAAATCCAATTTTGGTCCAGGTGGGCCCTACTGAAAATCCCATCAACTGTTGTAAAGTGTACATATCACATTATATCTTAGTATGTCAAATCATAAAGAAGGGATTCAAATTCCACTGAAAAGCTATCATCTAAAAACACTTCACTATACATTCTCTAGATTCAGCATGCCTATAATTGCCCTCAAAAGGTATATTAATGAGCAAGTCAAACAGCTAAAAGTTGAAATAGGATTTAGATTTTAAAAAATGTTTTTTAGGAAATCCTTGAAGATGGCGCCGTGAGTAGTCCTCTTTGTCTCTCCCCCTTCGAGTCTACAATTATTTGGACACTTATCGCTTGACAAAGGATATCCAGACAGCATCTCAGGACGTCTGAGAGACCCACGCGACTATACATCGGAAGGCGGATGGACTTTCCTCCAGGAGGATGTGGAAATAGGTGAAAACTCTCCGACCCCGACGAGCAGCCTAGTACCCGCAAGCGGCTTTCTTCCAACGGACGCCCCCAGAGGATCTACACACATCTAGGGCAGGAGCGAGCACACAACAGAGGAGCGACGGTGGAAACAGGTGACCAGAACCCTACCTAAACCCCCCGCAATTACTCCTAAACGCAGAGGGAAACTTTGGAGTTGCACACCTGAGCCCGCGGGGAGAGTCTCTCCCCGCCATTGGCGGGGAGTCCCCGCCGGGGGTTCGCGGTGCCCGGAGGGTCCCAGAGAGAGTCGCTGAGGGTACAGAGGTCTCCCAGCTGCCGTTGCCCGCCCCGTGGGACTAGGGATTGCCGGAGATCTTAGAGAGGACCGGGGCTGGGGGAAGTTTCAAAGGCCGGCTCTGCAACCCGGACGGGAAGCGCCGGAGTTCCGCCCGGGCAGCAGACAAAACTCTCTGTCTGCCATTAGCAGAGGGGCCACGCCGAGCATTCACGGCTCCGGGAGAGGCCTGGAGAGAATCCCAGAGGGCGGGGCGACCCCCAGCTGCCGTTGCCCACCCCGTGGGTCTAGGGATAGCCGGAGATCTCGGAGAGGACTGGGGCTGGGGGGAGTTCCAGAGACCCAGCTTCGTAGCCTAGGGGGAAACCCTACAGGCTCACAGCAGCCTTAGGGAAAGCCTCTGCACAGCACCAGTAGAAGGCACCCAGCCACCAGCCACAAGGCTGGAAGACCCCAGGGCAAAAGCAGCATAGCTAGGTGAACTAACCACAGACTGTAGAAGATGCCAATAGCTCTCCTACGACCCATAGAGGACAAGTGAGATTTTGTGGGTGCCGACAGCAACGGAGCGACAAATATAAGTGATCCCACCCCTGGCCGCTGGAAAAGCCCATAACACCGTTGCAGACCCCAAGGAGAGAGCACATCTAGGTGGGCTGCAACAGTAGGCACCAGCAGCCTGAAGCCCCCCTGTGACGGCCCCCACAGCAGAGGAGGGAATCCAAAGGGCCACTGTGGCTACGAGGAGGGGCCCAGGCCCAGTTAGCAACTGCGGACAGGGTTCCTGGTTGGTGCAGTATAAACAGCTGCTCCCCCACCGCAGCAGCTGAAACAAGTGAAAGGAGCAACTAAACTCTATCTCCATGCGGAGGCACAAATCAACAACATCAAGCAATATGAAAAAATACATTAAATCTCCAGAACAGAAAGAAAGTAACAAATACACAGAAAACAATCCCAAAGAAAATGAGATATATAACCTAAATGATGATGACTTCAAAACAGCCATCATTAAAATTCTCAATGAGTTAAGAGAGAGTTCTGACCGTCAACTCAACGAGTTCAGGAGCTATGTCACAAAAGAGTTTGATACGATAAAGAAGAACCAAACAGAAATATTGGAAATGAAGAACACAATAGAGGAGATTAAGAAAAATCTAGATGCTCTGAACAGTAGGGCCGATAATATGGAGGAAAGAATTAGCAATTTGGAAGATGGCAATATAGAATTGCTGCAGGCAGAGGAGGAGAGAGAAGCAAGACTAAAAAGAAATGAAGAAACTCTCCGAGAATTATCAGACACAATTAGGAGATGCAACGTAAGGATTATAGGTATACCAGAGGGAGAAGAGAAGGAGAAAGGGGCAGAAAGCCTATTCAAAGAAATAATGGCTGAGAACTTCCCAAATCTGGTGAGGGAGATGGATCTTCAGGTGACAGAAGCCAATAGATCTCCAAACTTTATCAATGCAAGAAGACCAACTCCACGCCATATAGTAGTGAAGCTAGCAAAAGTCAACGACAAGGAGAAAATACTAAGGACAGCCAGGCAAAAGAAACTAACCTACAAAGGAACCCCCATCAGGCTATCAGCAGATTTCTCAGCAGAAACTTTACAGGCTAGAAGAGAGTGGAATGATATATTCAAAAATCTGAAGGACAAAAATCTACAGCCGAGAATTCTCTACCCAGCGAAAATATCCTTCAAATACGATGGAGAAATAAAAACTTTCGCAGATAGACAAAAATTAAGGGAGTTCATTGCCACAAAACCTCCTCTTCAGGAAATCCTCAGGAAAACCCTCATTCCTGAAAAATCCAAAAAAGGAAAGGGGCTACAAAACCAAGAGCAGAGGAGATAAGTAGAAGGACAACAACAGAGAGTAGCAGCTCTACATCAGAACAGATTAAACCATGGGACGAGAAACAAAGGAAACTGAAGAAAAGCGGAAAACAAGACACAAAATGGTAGTGGTAGGCCCCCACATCTCAATAATCACTCTAAATGTAAATGGATTGAACTCCCCAATCAAAAGACACAGAGTGGCAGGATGGATCAAAGAACAAGATCCAACAATATGCTGCCTCCAGGAAACACACCTCAGCCCCAAAGACAAACACAGACTCAGAGTGAAGGGATGGAGAACAATACTCCAAGCTAATAATGAACAAAAGAAAGCAGGTGTCGCTATACTAATATCAGAGAAGGTAGATTTCAAAGCAAAACAGATAAAGAAAGATAAAGAGGGACAGTATATAATGATAAAAGGGACTCTCCACCAAGAAGACATAACACTTATAAATATATACGCACCCAACACAGGAGCACCAAAATTTGTAAAGCAACTCTTAATAGAGCTAAAAGAAGACATCAACAACAATACAATAATAGTAGGGGACCTCAACACACCATTAACACCAATGGACAGAACATCCAGACAGAAAATCAACAAGGAAATAATAGAATTAAATGAAAAATTAGACCAGATGGACTTAATAGATATATATAGAACACTTCATCCAAAAACAGCAGGTTACACATTCTTCTCAAGTGCACATGGAACATTCTCAAGGATTGACCATATTTTGGGAACCAAAGCAAACATCAATAATTACAAGAGAGTTGAAATAATATCAAGCATCCTTTCTGATCATAATGCTATTAAACTAGAAATCAACTACAAGAAAAAAGCAGAGAAAGGTGCAAAAATGTGGAGACTAAACAACACGCTTCTCAACAAACAATGGATCATTGAAGAAATTAAAGAAGAAATCAAATTTTATCTGGAGACTAATGAAAATGAGAACACGACATACCAAAACATTTGGGATGCAGCAAAAGCAGTCCTAAGAGGGAAATTCATCGCAATACAGGCCCACCTCACTAAACAAGAAAAAGCTCACATAAGCAACCTCAAACGACACCTAACAGAACTAGAAAAAGAAGAACAAACAAAGCCCAGAGTCAGTAGAAGGAGGGAAATAATAAAAATAAGAGCAGAAATAAACGATATTGAAACAAAAAAGACAATAGAAAGGATCAATGAAACAAAGAGTTGGTTTTTCGAAAGAATTAACAAAATTGACAAACCCCCAGCCAGACTCACCAAGAAAAGAAGAGAGAAATCGCAAATTAATAAAATTAGGAATGACAGAGGAGAAATCACAACAGATACCAAAGAAATACAAGAGATCATAAGAGAATACTATGAAAAACTATATGCCAACAAATTGAACAACCTGGAAGAAATGGACAAATTCCTAGACTCCTACAATCTCCCCAAACTGAATCAGGAAGAAATGGAGAATCTGAATAGGCCAATCACAAGTAAGGAAATAGAAACGGTAATCAAAAACCTCCCCAAAAATAAGAGTCCAGGACCAGACGGCTTCTCTGGAGAATTCTACCAAACATTCAAAGAAGACTTAATACCTATTCTCCTCAAACTGTTCCAGAAAATTGAGAAAGATGGAGAACTCCCTAACACATTCTATGAAGCCAACGTCACCCTGATCCCCAAACCTGACAAGGACAACACAAAGAAGGAGAACTACAGGCCGATATCACTGATGAACATAGATGCAAAAATCCTCAACAAAATTTTGGCAAACCGATTACAGCAATACATCAAAAAGATTATACACCATGATCAAGTGGGATTTATACCAGGGACACAGGGATGGTTCAACATCCGCAAGTCAATCAACATGATACACTACATCAACAAAATGAAAAACAAAAACCACATGATCATCTCAATAGATGCAGAGAAAGCATTCGACAAGATCCAACACCCATTTATGATAAAAACCCTCAGTAAAATGGGTATAGAAGGAAAGTACCTCAACATAATAAAGGCCATATATGATAGACCCACAGCCAACATCATACTCAATGGACAAAAACTGAAAGCCATCCCTCTGAGGACAGGAACAAGACAAGGGTGCCCACTTTCACCACTCCTATTCAACATAGTACTGGAGGTGCTGGCCAGAGCAATTCGGCAGGAAAAAGAAATAAAAGGAATTCAAATAGGTAACGAAGAAGTAAAACTCTCGTTGTTTGCAGACGACATGATCTTATATATAGAAAACCCCAAAGAATCCACAGAAAAACTATTAGAAATAATCAACAACTACAGCAAAGTAGCAGGGTATAAAATTAACGTGCATAAATCAGTAGCATTTCTATACACTAACAATGAACTAACAGAAAAAGAACTCAAGAACTCAATCCCATTCACAATCACAACGAAAAGAATAAAATCCCTTGGGATAAACTTAACCAAGGAAGTGAAGGATCTATACAATGAAAACTACAAGACTTTCTTGAAAGAAATTGACGATGACATAAAGAGATGGAAAGACATTCCTTGCACATGGATTGGAAGAATAAACATAGTTAAAATGTCCATACTACCTAAAGCAATATACAGATTCAATGCTATCCCAATCAGAATCCCAAGAACATTTTTCACAGATATTGAACAAACAATCCTAAAATTCATATGGGGCAACAAAAGACCGCGAATTGCTAAAGCAATCCTGAGCAAGAAAAACAAAGCCGGCGGAATCACAATCCCAGATTTCAAAACATACTACAAAGCTACAGTGATCAAAACAGCATGGTACTGGTACAAAAACAGG